>NC_135235.1:443683346-443985057 GCF_051348905.1 Ranitomeya variabilis | reverse complement strand
ATACACGAAGGCTGCAAAGCGTATATAACTGAAAAGAAGGACAATACAAAGTTAAAATACATAAAAATATATATGGGCAACAGATTAATGTTACGCAGAATTAAAAACATGTATGCACACATGTGCATGTATATACGTATGTAACCAAATAAAATGCAAAGAACTAAGAGCACCATAAAAATCCCATAACATTATTCAGAGAAAAGGAGCAAAACTCATAACTTCATTTAAGCCATTAGGTTGAAGTGAGCCTATCCTGGAGATCCATTTAGTTTCCAATTGAGCAAGTTTGGATTTAACATCACCACCTCTTGAATCTTTAAGGATTCTATCAATACCAATCACCCTCAGTAAGCTGGAATCACAGTTATGAGCAGATTTAAAGTGGCGTGGTATTGGTTTCAGAAGAGTCAGATCTTTAACCTCACGAGCATTTGATATGTCTCGGACATGTTCCCGAGTCCGTATTTTAAGCTGCCTGGTGGTCATGCCGATGTATATTAAACGGCATGGACATGTGGCGTAATATATCACATGATCAGTGCCACATGTGATATTGTGAGTAATCCGAAAAACCTTTCCCTGTATGTCTTTGAAATCAAAAGTCCTATCCATGTTTTTACAGGCCAGACATGTCTTAGGCTACGTTCACATTTGCGGCCAGCGCCGCAGCGTCGGGCGCCGCAGCGGCGCCGCATGCGTCATGCGCCCCTATATTTAACATGGGGGCGCATGGACATGCGGCGCACTTGCGTTTTGCGCCGCATGCGTCGCTGCGGCGCCCGCGTCCAGGCGCAGAGGACGCAGCAAGTTGCATTTTTGCTGCGTCCAAATTCAATGAAAAAAACGACGCATGCGGCGCAAAACGCAGCGTTGTGCATGCGTTTTGCTGCGTTTTTGTTTGCGTTGTGCGCTGCGGCGCCGACGCTGCGGCGCACAACGCAAATGTGAACGTAGCCTTACAGGGAAAGAATCCCCATTTAGGGCCTGTAGACTCAAGGAGGTTGTGAGTAGTAACACCCTTGTATTGGCTGTGCACCAACATATCCTTCAAGTTCTGGGATCTCCTATACGTAGCTGTTGGAGTTGCAGGCATATTTTTTGCCAATACCGGATCATTCATAATGATAGGCCAAAATTTGGAGAGTGCCTGCCTCATAGATTTCCACTTTTCTTTATATGCCGATATAAACCTCACTGTAGTGGGTGTTGGTGACTGTTTCTTGGAAGTCAATTCTTGATTTGCTACATGCCTTAGACCAACCCCGACGAATGACACGATTGGAATACCCCCTTTGCACAAACCGTTGTGCTAATTCAGATGACTGCATTTGAAAAGATGACTCAGTGGAGCAAATTCTCCTGGTTCTCAAAAACTGCCCATATGGAATACTGTCTTTTAGAGGCCTGGGGTGTGACGATGTGGCATGTAATACTGAGTTAACAGATGTTTCCTTCCTAAATACCTCAGTATGTAAGAATCCATCATCACCCTTGAAAATTTTTGTGTCCAGAAAGTCAATGCATGTCTGACTATATTTGCAGGTCAGCTTGATGTTCAAAGCATTGTCATTTAAAAGTTGAATAAAGGATGTTAGCTCTTTCTCGGAGCCTTGCCAGATAACAAAAATGTCATCAATAAATCGCATCCACGTGCACACCTTTTCAATGAAGGGGATGACATTGGTCAAGAAGATGGTACGTTCCCATGATCCCAAGAACAAGTTGGCATATGAGGGCGCAAATGCAGCCCCCATTGCAGTCCCCTGTAATTGGAGATAGAGGACTTCCTTAAAAATAGAAAAGTTATGCGTAAGGGCATATTCCAATAAGGTGAGGAGAAATTCAATCAAATCATTGTCATTGGTTGACATGTGGAGGAAACTTCTGACTGCTTCAATACCATCATTGTGTCGAATTGATGTATATAGCGATTCTAAGTCAAAAGTCACCAACCACATGTCAGCTTCCAACGGTATATCTGTTAGTTCATGAAGTACGTCACCAGTATCTTGGATATATGACGGAAGAATTTCCACCATAGGTTTGAGATGAAAGTCAAGAAATTTATTGACCTGTTCGCATAGCCCGCCACCACCTGAGACGATAGGATGCCCAGGGGGATTGGTGGTGGATTTGTGTAATTTGGGAAGTAGATATAGGCATGGTGTACGTGGTGTTTCGGGGACCAAACCATCCATGATCTCCTTGGAGATGGTGCCATTATAAAACGCCTGCTCCACTAAATCCCTAAGTTGATTCTGAAAAGTAATCATAGGATTGAAGGTCAGACGTTTATAGCAGCTGGAATCTTTCAACTGCCTAAACGCTTCCTTTTCGTACATTACAGAGGGCCACAAGACAATATTTCCCCCTTTATCTGAGGGTTTTATCACTATATTGTCAAGTGATCTCAATTCTTTGAGGGCCCCTCTTTGTCGTCTTGTCAGGTTATCAAGAAAGGCCGTACTGGGCCCCTGGCAATTAGGGGAGGCCGCCATGACAGGGGAACGTGCGACGTAAGTGAGTGTACTAGGACTGCTGGGGGTGACAGGGTTAAAGGAACTGAGGGGAGGGGAAGAGTTTTTTGAATTTGAAAGGGGAGGAGGGGTTATGGGAAGGGGGGGGGGACCTTATAAAAAGGGGTGGCCACGTGAGTGGGGCAACCATTTTGGGTACTCACCGGCCACAGACGAAAGCTCCAGAGTACTCATCACGATGGACGTGGAGGCCTTACTGCAGCAGTTGAGGGACGCAGCGGGCACTCAGGGCGCAGATTGGCTGCAGGCTTCGGTTTCCAGCCTGCTCCAGGGGTCAGTAGCCGGAGCCTCCATCGCTCCTCCAGCAGGACGCCGGCCGCGGAGGTCCCGCCCTCCGGCGCGCTTAAGCCCTGAGGCTACCCCCCGGGTCCGGCGCCGCATTAGGAGCCCCTCCAGGGACCCTCCAGCCAGGGCCGGCGGGCGCACTCCCCCTGCCCCTCTCCCACAGGCTGGGAGGAATCCTTCTACTAGGCGGGACCCACAACAGGGGCCGGGTTCCCACCCCCCCGCGGCACAGAGGCGTCGGGAGTCAGGACCGGGAGCGGCAGGTGCTAGCGTCCCGGCTGGCCCTGCTCGGCGGGGAGGAACGCGAGGAGCCAGGGGACGGGCCCCCATGAGGAGGAGATCCAGCGGCCGGCAGTCGGCCGGCTTCTCTGCAAGTGCGCCAGGGAGAGTGGCGCAGGACGGGCAGCAGGGGCGAGACACAGCGAGAGCGGCTCCGGTGAGAGGCGGGCAGCAGTCGGCTGCCTCAGTCAGCAGCGCTGCGGTGTCACCACACGGCCGGAGTCTCAGGCAAGATGGCGCCGCAGCAGGGAGCTCAGCGTCACGTGATCCAGTTCTTCCACAAGATGGCGCTGCATCCTGGGGCTCTACACCTGTAATCCAGGATCCAGGACCTCCCCAAGATGGCGGCGCCCTGCGGACAGCGGCGGCAGCTCCGAGGGGCCCTGCCACTATCACCGGTTTGCCTGCTTCTGGCGGTGGGCAGCTGGTGAGGCAGGTTGACCCGGGAGCTGCGGAGCCAGCGGTATCCGGACCCAGCGTGGAACCAGTACTTCTTCATCAGGATCCAGGATCTGCGGCTGCTGGGTTCACAGCACCCAGGCAGCCAGGTGAGAGCCAGCATTTCCCTATATTTAACCCCTACTTAGCTCCTACTGAGGTTAGGGATCGGGAGGCAGTTTTGGGGGGGGCTAGTGGGGGGATGAGTTTAATTGTGCATGGCCTCAGAGATTTGGCTAGAATATGGTACGGGGGTCCTTTTGGGGTAGGGTCGCCCACAGCGGCGTGGCTAGGGGGTGCAGAAAGGGCGACGGGTGTGGGTATGCTATCGGACGCTGAAGTACTTTCGCAGTGTGGAGGTCGGGGTATGGCAGGGTCAGCTGCGTCGAGGGGAGACAGCAACGATGCAGAAAGGGGGTCTGGGTCAGCCGATTTGGGAAGCGGGGCCCAGAGCACAGGGGCTAGCAAAGAAAAAGAAAACGAGGAGGCAGTGCGTTTGGACGATTCAGCAAGAAGCGAGGTATACGTGTGCTTTGAGGGGCCGTTGGGGTCACATTTAAAGGGGGAGGTGAAAGAGAAGATTTGGAAAGGGGACTATGTGGATATCTTTTCATTGTTACCGTTAGAGAGATTTAATCTTGATAGGTTACGGAGAGACGATTCAAAAAAAGAGGATGAGGAAAAGAAGAGGTATCGTCTGATCCCTCGTTCTTTTTCGAATTGGTTGCAAGCTTTTGCGATATTGGCGAGCATCATAGGGGAAAAGGCACCGGAAAATTGTTCCGGTCTCTTCTGCTATATGGATGCAATTGGTGAGGCTTACAGGGTGTATGGAGGGCAAGGCTGGCTGCGATATGACGAACAGTTCAGGCAGCGTAAAGCAGTCCGCTCGAGCATACGGTGGGATCATAAGGACATTGCGCTATGGATGAGGGTCATGGCGCCGGCCAGAGCAAACCAAGGGAATCAGCCATTTCATGGGGGCGCCGGGAGTTCAGGGCAGTCGGGACATTCGGTCGCAATGCAGAAAGGACTGTGTTTTTCCTTTAATGAGGGGACCTGTAGGTTTGGGAACAAGTGTAAGTTTAAGCACGAATGCTCTACTTGTGGGGGCACACACGGGGCAACAAGATGTTTCAGAGGGGGGAAAGCAAGAGGCGGGGAAGTTGCTGAAAAAAGGGGAGACGCCGGTGCGGCTGGACGCGATGGAGGCGTATCTAAATAGATACCCTGATAGAGCTGCAGCGTCACTGTTGAAGGAGGGTTTTGGTTATGGCTTCAAAATTCCGTTTATTGAGCAAGATGTTTGTTTGTTAAAAAAGAATTTAAAGTCGGCATTGCAGTTTCCTGATGTAGTTTCTGAAAAGTTAAAAAAAGAAGTTGAGTTAGGACGGATGGCAGGACCTTTTGCATTGGCTCCGTTCAGTAATCTGAGAGTGTCACCGCTCGGAGTGGTTCCTAAAAAGGAACCTAACAAATTCAGGCTTATTCATCACTTGTCATTCCCGAAAGGTCTTTCAGTGAATGATGGGATCGACCCTCAACTGTGTGCGGTTTCTTACATGTCGTTCGACACGGCAATGAATTTGGTACGACTATGTGGTAAGGGGGCTCTGATGGCGAAGACGGATATTGAAGCGGCTTTCCGCCTGTTGCCAGTACACCCGGAGAGTATGCATTTGTTGGGGTGTTTTTGGGACGGAGGTTTCTTCATTGATCGGTGTCTTCCCATGGGTTGTTCGCTATCATGTGCTTACTTCGAGGCTTTTAGTACCTTCTTAGAATGGGTCGTTAAGGATGTATCTGCTTTGAGTTATTGCTTACATTACCTCGATGATTTCTTGTTTGTGGGCCCTCCGCAGTCTGCAATTTGTTCGGTTTTGTTACATACGATGGAGAGGGTGGCCCGGGCATTCGGAGTTCCTTTGGCGGCGGACAAGACTGTCGGGCCTATGACCACGCTGAGTTTTCTAGGCATAGAAATCGACACCATAGCGATGGAATGCAGATTGCCTGAAGACAAGGTAGTTGCTTTTCGGGAGGAAGTTCAGAAAGCGTGTACACGGCGTAAGATAACGCTGCATGATTTACAGTCTTTGCTGGGCAAGCTGAACTTTGCTTGCAGGATTATGCCAATGGGCCGTCCATTTTGTAGGCGTTTGTCTTTGGCTACTGTGGGAGTGAAATCTCCGCTGCACTTCATCAGATTGACGAGGGATTTGAAGCAGGACTTGAGGATATGGGCCTTGTTTTTGGAGGACTATAATGGCAGATCCATCTGGATTCAAACAGTGGAGAATGCAGTGGATTTAGGTTTTGCATTAACGTGAGCGAAACGTGTGGTTTCAATGTGCAATATTGCGGTCAGAGCGTTGTGGCGGAGTGGCCACCTAGGTGGCGTGAGCAAGGTTTGTTGCAAAATCAGGTGTTGTTACAGTTGTTTCCTCGTGTAGTGGCATTGTCAGTTTGGGGGGGTATGGTGATGAACAAAAAAATCCGTTTTTCCTGTGAACATTTGGGCGTTGTGGACGCCATCAATACGCTATCCGCAGCATCTACGGAAGTGGTCAGGGTACTGCAGCATCTGGTGTTCCTGGGCCTCAAGTTTAATTTGTGGATAGTGGCAGATGGCAAGACAACTATGCCTACTAACGCTGATAATGTCTTTTTCCATCCACAGCGGCATCAGTCTCAAGGGCCGGGACTTTGCTTGGATTCGGCAGGCCAGGATTGTCCAGCGGAACTGTGGAACCTGCCCTTCGGGCTGTAGGGGAATTGTTTGCTAGATCACTTTCGGATAGGTCTTGGTTGCAGTATAATCAAGCTTGGAGCACATGGGAGAATTGGAAGGGGTCGTATGGGGCTGGTATGGATGATGAGTATAAGCTGTTATTGTTGGTAGGACATGTATGGGAGTCGGGTTGGTCGGTGTCCAAGATGAGTAAGTTCCTAGCTGGTCTAGCGTTTGGCTTCAAGGCCAGAGGTTTACGGGATGAGACGAAATCCTTTTTGGTTGCACAGTTAGTGAAAGGTTGGAAAAAAGGGCAGAAGTCGTTGGACGACAGACGTCCGGTTTCATTCGAGGTGTTGTTAGTAATTGGTGGACATCTGAGTTCTGTTTGTTTCTCAGAATGGGAAGTAACGTTGTTTCATGCGGCCTTTTCGTTAGCCTTTTTCGGAGCACTTCGTTTGGGGGAGTTGGTTAGCCCTTCCAGATACAAGGGAGGGGGTTTGAGGAGAGAAGACGTTGATGTTACGTCCAATAGGGTGGTGGTGTTTATTCGGTCATCAAAGACGGACGTTACCGGTAAAGGTTGTAAAATAGTGTTATTTGAAGTTCCGAGTTGTCCGTTGTGCCCGGTAAGCTGTGTGAGTAACTTACTGAGAAGAGAAGGGGTTCTATCCGACCCATTGTTGGTTCATGCGGATGGTTCTTTCTTATCTCGTTTCCAGTTTGTTTCGATATTTCGGAAGTGTTTAGAATTGGGGGGAATTTCACCGGAGAAGTACAGCGGGCATTCATTTCGCATTGGGGCTGCGACGGAGGCGGCTAGGAGAGGTGTAGGGGATGAGGTGGTTAAACGAATCGGGCGGTGGGAATCGGAGAGATTCCGGTCTTATGTTCGCCCGGGTTTGTTATGACCGCATGGTTTCAATATTTGGGGGTATCTTTGTATTGAGTTTGATAAATGTTCTCCTTTATTCTCTTACAGACCACGGCAAAAGGCTAGTGTGGATTATGGGACATTCATTCGTGTTTTGGGCGGCAGAGAGGGCAGCGGTTCGTCCTGATGGTCGGCAGTTGGGTTTTTCACGGGACGTGGCAACCTTACGATGGATTGGAAAAAGGGGAATGACATGGAGCCAATTTTTACCTGAGTTTCACCGTTTTGTGCATTGGGATCAGTTCCCGCAAATTTTGGTTATTCATTTGGGAGGAAATGACTTGGGGAAGAGGCCATGTAGAGAACTTATAAAGGACATTAAGTTCGATATGTTAAGGTTGTGGGCAATGTTTCCTAAAGTTTTGGTAGTGTGGTCCGACATCGTCCCGAGGAAGGTTTGGCGGGGGGCTAGGTCTTTGGAGGGGATAAACAAAGCACGGATTAAGGTGAACAAAGCTGTTTCGCGTTTCATGGCAAGGAACGGGGCAGTAGTGGTGCGGCACATCAACTTGGAGTCTGGTACGGGAGGTTATTGGAGTTTGGATGGGGTGCATCTGAACGCGGTTGGTACCGATATGTGGTGTTTGGCGATACAGGAGGGCATCGAAACAGCTTTGAAGGTTTGGCGGGACATAAATACCTAAGGTTTTAGGGCATTTATGTTTGTGGCGTGGGGTGGTGATCCTCGAAGTTGGTGGAAGTGGAAAATGGCGGTTGGATGGGGGGGGGGATCTCAATAGGTCCTGGACTCCCCGGGGTGATTTTAAATTGGTTAAAGGGGGACAGATAATCCCAGGAAGGGATTAGTAGGGGAACAAAAAACAGGTGTACGGGTTTGGCCTGGCGGGCGGAGTTTGCCTCTGAGCTGGTGCATAGCGGCTGGGGGTAAGGCGGATATAAGGCCAAAATAGGCGGGACGTTTGGCGGAAAAATGTTGGACATATGTTTCGGGCTTCGAGGGTCATCCACTTCCGGGGTTTATTGTTTCATGATTTTGTATGTTTAAATGTTAATAAACGGCTGCTGTGGCCAATTAATCCAACCCAATTGTCTGTGTTTTAATGGCGTTTTTGTTTCTTCTTAGACAAAAGGGGGTGGCGGCTGTTTGGTCAGGGGGAGTATGAGGTAAGGTAAAGGTTTTTAATACTAGAAGCTCACAGGAGTCACGGATACCCATTGTCAAGAAAGGCCGTACTGGGCCCCTGGCAATTAGGGGAGGCCGCCATGACAGGGGAACGTGCGACGTAAGTGAGTGTACTAGGACTGCTGGGGGTGACAGGGTTAAAGGAACTGAGGGGAGGGGAAGAGTTTTTTGAATTTGAAAGGGGAGGAGGGGTTATGGGAAGGGGGGGGGGACCTTATAAAAAGGGGTGGCCACGTGAGTGGGGCAACCATTTTGGGTACTCACCGGCCACAGACGAAAGCTCCCACCCACCCTCCCTTTTATTGTTATTAGTCTAAGATTAGTGATTCGGATGTTAGTAGCTTTGGGCTAGAAATAGGCTTTTAGTTTATGAAGTTATTTAATTATGACTAAGTATGGTAAATGATCTGTCGCGGCAGCGTGGCGTGGGGTGGTGATCCTCGAAGTTGGTGGAAGTGGAAAATGGCGGTTGGATGGGGGGGGGATCTCAATAGGTCCTGGACTCCCCGGGGTGATTTTAAATTGGTTAAAGGGGGACAGATAATCCCAGGAAGGGATTAGTAGGGGAACAAAAAACAGGTGTACGGGTTTGGCCTGGCGGGCGGAGTTTGCCTCTGAGCTGGTGCATAGCGGCTGGGGGTAAGGCGGATATAAGGCCAAAATAGGCGGGACGTTTGGCGGAAAAATGTTGGACATATGTTTCGGGCTTCGAGGGTCATCCACTTCCGGGGTTTATTGTTTCATGATTTTGTATGTTTAAATGTTAATAAACGGCTGCTGTGGCCAATTAATCCAACCCAATTGTCTGTGTTTTAATGGCGTTTTTGTTTCTTCTTAGACAAAAGGGGGTGGCGGCTGTTTGGTCAGGGGGAGTATGAGGTAAGGTAAAGGTTTTTAATACTAGAAGCTCACAGGAGTCACGGATACCCATTGTCATGTTGTATCCCAGTGGGGATACGGCGAAATTCATCAGAAACTAGGCGGACAAATAATTCAATATCAGGATACATGCTAAGTGGTGGAAATTTCTTAGGTTTAGATACCACAAATTTACTCACAGTTGGCGGTGTGGGGGTTTCATTGCCCAATTCTTCTAATATGGCAATAGTTTCCTGCTCCTGGGTGGACCATTCACTTGCAGTAGATGGTTTATCATGTAATTTTTTTAGCACTAGCTTTCTTGCAAAAAGGTGCAAGTCTTTTAAAGCTGTAAAATAATCGAAAGATCACACAGGGGAAAATGTTAGTCCCATACTTAAAACATCAATTTGGTCCACAGACAACTCAATGTCAGTCAAGTTTATTACCTGAAGTTTAGAGGATTTGTTGGAGGATCTCAAACTCCTATGTTGGTAAGGGCTAAATCTGTGACCGCCCCCACGTTTGCCCCTGTTATTGGAGCCTCCTTTAAAGGAGTGAGATCCAGATATGCTCTCAACCGAGGATAGAGATGAGTTGGACTGGGCCCTCTGAAGGGTGTGGGGTTGCTGCCATCTACACACATTATTGCTCTGATAGTCATTCAAGTCCCTTTGGAATTTTTTAGTCTTTGTATCCTGGATCTCTTTGACCCAGTTTGTTAGGAGTTTGTCAACGTCACCTCTAAATGTCTCCATCTCTGTCAGAGGTAAGGTATTAGTTAATTTTATTTGAAGGGCTTCAATCTTGCCTTCCAAAGTTTCTAGAGTTTTTTTGTTCATGCCAATAAGGATCTCCATAAGAGATCTAGAACAGGTGGTGCAGGCCTCCTCCCACCTACTGCGGAAAAACACATCCTCCACAGGAAATGATGGTAAAATTCTGACTCTCAGACCCCGCGGTATCAAACTCTTCATTAAGTAGTTCTCAAGAGAGGCTTTGTTCCACCAAATACGTGCTCTTTTTTTAATAAGAATTTTGAACGTGTTTTTCAGCTCAAAAGTGCTCCCATTCTCATTACCCACACTCTGCACATGTTCACCCTTGAATATAGTATCGATGTTAGAGAGCCATACTTGGTCTCTGGCCTTAATATCCATGGTCAAGGAACTGTGAAAACACAGAAAATCAATCAAATATCCAAAAACATAGACCAATAAATGTATAATGTGTATCTCCAAAATCAACATAAGCCACAAAAGAAGGGAGTTACAAACCAAAAGTAAGATTAAGAAAATTATTTTATTGATTACAATTAAAAACCAAAATATATATTATTGTATGAGGGAGATTAATACAAGGCAGAGTGAGCTCACGGTAATCCATATAACAGGTGATATTGCATGGTAAATTATAAAAGAAGTTGAACCAATACAATAGATATAGGGCAGAAGTGCACCAGCAAGCTCTGGATTGTAGAAAAAATTTTCACAGAGTGGGCACAAGGCTGCCTGAAGAGTGCGCAGGTATCTAAAGATAGTTGAATAAATAAATGGATGACACCCATATAAATGAATACGTAAGTATAATGTAGTGTACTAGATAAGATCTATACCAAAACAATGTTTAGTCAGATAAAGTGCTAGTGCATTAATTTAGACTAGATTGGGTATAGATATATATAGGGGGTGTGCAACCTGTGATGAGTGGATAGTGGCATCATGTCAATAAAATTAACTAATACCTTACCTCTGACAGAGATGGAGACATTTAGAGGTGACGTTGACAAACTCCTAACAAACTGGGTCAAAGAGATCCAGGATACAAAGACTAAAAAATTCCAAAGGGACTTGAATGACTATCAGAGCAATAATGTGTATAGATGGCAGCAACCCCACACCCTTCAGAGGGCCCAGTCCAACTCATCTCTATCCTCGGTTGAGAGCATATCTGGATCTCACTCCTTTAAAGGAGGCTCCAATAACAGGGGCAAACGTGGGGGCGGTCACAGATTTAGCCCTTTAGCCCTTACCAACATAGGAGTTTGAGATCCTCCAACAAATCCTCTAAACTTCAGGTAATAAACTTGACTGACATTGAGTTGTCTGTGGACCAAATTGATGTTTTAAGTATGGGACTAACATTTTCCCCTGTGGGGTCTTTCGATTATTTTACAGCTTTAAAAGACTTGCACCATTTTGCAAGAAAGCTGGTGCTAAAAAAATTACATGATAAACCATCTACTGCAAGTGAATGGTCCACCCAGGAGCAGGAAACTATTGCCATATTAGAAGAATTGGGCAATGAAACCCCCACACTGTGAGTAAATTTGTGGTATCTAAACCTAAGAAATTTCCACCACTTAGCATGTATCCTGATATTGAATTATTTGTCCGCCTAGTTTCTGATGAATTTCGCCGTATCCCCACTGGGATACAACATGATAACCTGACAAGACGACAAAGAGGGGCCCTCAAAGAATTGAGATCACTTGACAATATAGTGATCAAACCCTCAGATAAAGGGGGAAATATTGTCTTGTGGCCCTCTGTAATGTACGAAAAGGAAGCGTTTAGGCAGTTGAAAGATTCCAGCTGCTATAAACGTCTGATCTTCAATCCTACGATTACTTTTCAGAATCAACTTAGGGATTTAGTGGAGCAGGCGTTTTATAATGGCACCATCTCCAAGGAGATCATGGATGGTTTGGTCCCCGAAACACCACGTACACCATGCCTATATCTACTTCCCAAGGACTTATCCCAAGGATAGGCCATCAATGTTAAAGTTTAGGACAATCCCTTTAAGTGGTCAAGGATACATATAGAGATTGATTTGGTCATGTGGTCTTTACAGGTGAAAAATAGTGATGAGCGAATATACTCGTTACTCGAGATTTCCCGAGCATGCTCAGGTGTCCTCCAAGTATTTTTTAGTGCTCGGAGATTTAGTTTTTCTTGCCGCAGCTGAATGATTTACATCTGTTAGCCAGCATAAGTACATGTGGGGGTTGCCTGGTTGCTAGGGAATCCCCACATGTACTTATGCTGGCTAACAGATGTAAATCATTCTGGTGAGGTGAGGAAAACTAAATCTCCGTGCACTAAAAAATACTCGGAGGTCACCCGAGTGTGCTCGAGAAATCTCGAGCAACGAGTATATTCGCTCATCACTAGTGAAAAACAGTTAATTACCATACTTAACCACTTTTCGACATATGACATACAGAAGCTGAGTCTGCCAGTCTGCACCATGTCTAGGAGATGTAATTTGTATACACAGCCAGCTTCCTGGTATAACAGCAGTGACTAGAGCTGTTTCCAATCGCTGCTGTTTAACCATTTAAATGTTGCTATCAATTGCTAACAGTGTAATTTAACTAACACTGCTGCATGCAAAGACTGTATACAAGTGGACAAGTTGTCGTAGGAGCCAGAGGTCTGCTGAAGGTCCCCTTGGAGGTCATCTTTGGCTGGTCTTTATAGAACATTATTTTTCCTATATACTCCTGTATTGCAGTAGATAGAACAAGTGATCAGATGTTTGCAGGTTCTCTTAAGGGGACTAAAAAATAAAGTGAAAAGTGAAAAATAAGTCTTTAAAAATATGAAAAACTACAAAAATTTGAATCTTCTCCTTTTCCCCACATTAATAATTAAGAGATAAAAGAATAAGCATATTTGATACTGCCACTTCCATAAAAATCCAAATTATTAACCCCTTTCTGACATTGGACGTACTATCCCGTCGAGGTGGGGTGGGCCCGTATGACCACCGACGGGATAGTACGTCCAGTGCGATCGGCCGCGCTCATGGGGGGAGCGCGGCCGATCGCGGCCTGGTGTCAGCTGCCTATCGCAGCTGACATCCGGCACTATGTGCCAGGAGCGGTCACGGACTGCCCTCAGCACATTAACCCCCGGCACACCGCGATCAAACATGATCGCGGTGTGCTGGCGGTACAGGGAAGCATCACGCAGGGAGGGGGCTCCCTGCGGGCTTCCCTGAAACCTCCGGAGCAACACGATGTGATCGCGTTGCTCTGAGGGTCTCTTACCTCCTCTCCCTTGCAGTCCCTGGATCCAAAATGGCTGCGGCATCCGGGTCCTGCAGGGAGGGAGGTGGCTTACCGAGTGTCTGCTCAGAGCAAGCGCTTGGTAAGCCTGCAGCACTGTAAGTCAGATTGCCGATCTGACAGAGTGCTGTGCAAACTGTCAGATCGGCGATCTGTGATGTCCCCCCCTGGGACAAAGTAAAAATGTAAAAAAAAAAAATCTCCACTTGTGTAAAAAAAAAAAAAAAATCCTAAATAAAGAAAAAATAAAATATTATTCCCATAAATACATTTCTTTATCTAAATAAAAAAAAAACAATAAAAGTACACATATTTAGTATCGCCACGTCCGTAACGACCCAACCTATAAAACTGTCCCACTAGTTAACCCCTTCAGTGAACACCGTAGGGAAAAAAAAAACCGAGGCAAAAAACAACACTTTATTATCATACCGCCGGACAAAAAGTGGAATAACACGCGATCAAAAAGACGGATATAAATAACCATGGTACCGCTGAAAACGTCATCTTGTCCCGCAAAAAACGAGCTGCCATACAGCATCATCAAAGAAAAAATAAAAAAGTTATAGTCCTCAGAATAAAGCGATGCAAAAATAATTATTTATTCTATAAAATAGTTTTTATCGTATAAAAGAAAAATGATATAAATGAGGTATTGCTGTAATCGTACTGACCCGAAGAATAAAACTGCTTTATCAATTTTACCAAACACGGAACGGTATAAACGCCTCACACAAAAGAAATTCATGAATAGCTGGTTTTTGGTCATTCTGCCTCACAAAAATCGGAATAAAAAGCGATCAAAAACTGTAACGTGTCCGAAAATGTTACCAATAAAAACGTCAACTTGTCCCGCAAAAAACAAGACCTCACAAGACTGTGGACGAAAATATGGAAAAATTATAGGTCTCAAAATGTGGAGACGCAAAAACTTTTTTGCTATAAAAAGCGTCTTTTAGTGTGTGACGGCTGCCAATCATAAAAATCCGCTATAAAAATGCTATAAAAGTAAATCAAACCCCCCTTCATCACCCCCTTAGTTAGGGAAAAATAATAAAATTAAAAAAATGTATTTATTTCCATTTTCCCATTAGGGTTAGGGCTAGGGTTAGGGTTAGGGCTAGGGTTAGGGCTAGGGTTAGGGTTAGGGCTAGGGTTAAGGCTAGGGTTAGGGTTAAGGCTAGGGTTAGGGCTAGGGTTAGGGCTAGCGTTAGGGCTAGGGTTAGGGTTAGGGCTAGGGTTAGGGATAGGGTTAGGGTTGGGGCTAGGGTTGGAGCTAAAGTTAGGGTTAGGGTTGGGGCTAAAGTTAGGGTTAGGGATGGGGCTAAAGTTAGGGTTAGGGTTTGGATTACATTTACGGTTGGGATTAGGGTTGGGATTAGAGTTAGGGGTGTGTCAGGGTTAGGGGTGTGGTTAGGGTTACCGTTGGGATTAGGGTTAGGGGTGTGTTTGGATTAGGGTTTCAGTTAGAATTGGGGCGTTTCCACTGTTTAGGCACATCAGGGGCTCTCCAAACGCGACATGGCGTCCGATCTCAATTTCAGCCAATTCTGCATTGAAAAAGTAAAACAGTGCTCCTTCCCTTCCGAGCTTTCCCGTGCGCCCAAACAGGGGTTTACCCCAACATATGGGGCATCAGCATACTCAGGACAAATTGGACAACAACGTTTGGGGTCCAAGTTCTCTTGTTACCCTTGGGAAGATATAAATTTGGGGGGCTAAAAATCATTTTTGTGGGAAAAAAAGGATTTTTTATTTTCACGGCTCTGCGTTGTAAACTGTAGTGAAACACTTGGGGGTTCAAAGTTCTCACAACACATCTAGATAAGTTCCTTGGGAGGTCTAGTTTCCAATATGGGGTTACTTTTGGGGGTTTCTACTGTTTGGGTACATCAGGGGCTCTGCAAATGCAACGTGACGCCTGCAGACCAATCCATCTAAGTCTGAATTCCAAATGGCGCTCCTTCCCTTCCGAGCCCTGCCGTGCGCCCAAACTGGTTCCCCCCACATATGGGGTATCAGCATACTCAGGACAAATGGGACAACAACTTTTGTGGTCCAATTTCTCCTAATACCCTTGGGAAAATACAAAACTGGGGGCTAAAAAATAATTTTTGTGGAAAAAATTTTTTTTTTATTTTCACGGCTCTGCGTTATAAACTGTAGTGAAACACTTGGGGGTTCAAAGTTCTCACAACACATCTAGATAAGTTCCTTGGGAGGTCTAGTTTCCAATATGGAGTCACTTGTGGGGGGTTTCTACTGTTTGGGTACATCAGGGGCTCTGCAAATGCAACGTGATGCCTGCAGACCAATCCATCTAAGTCTGCATTCCAAATGGCGCTCCTTCCCTCCCGAGCTCTGCCATGCGCCCAAACAGTGGTTCCCCCCACATATGGGGTATCAGCGTACTCAGGACAAATTGGACAACAACTTTTGGGGTCCAATTTATCCTGTTACCCTTGTGAAAATACAAAACTGGGGGCTAAAAAATGATTTTTGTGAAAAAAAAAAAGAATTTTTATTTTCACGGCTCTGCGTTATAAACTGTAGTAAAACACTTGGGGGATCAAAGCTCTCAAAACACATCTAGATAAGTTCCTTAGGGGGTCTACTTTCCAAAATGGTGTCACTTCTGGGGGGTTTTAATGTTTAGGCACATCAGGGGCTCTCCAAACGCGACATGGTGTCCCATCTCAATTCCAGTCAATTTTGCATTGAAAAGTCAAACGGCGCTCCTTCCCTTCCGAGCTCTGCCATGCGCCCAAACAGTCGTTTACCCCCACATATGGGGTATCAGCGTACTCAGGACAAATTGCACAACAACTTTTGGGTCCAATTTCTTCTCTTACCCTTGGGAAAATAAAAAATTGTGGGCGAAAATATAATTTTTGTGAAAAAATATGATTTTTTATTTTTACGGCTCTGCATTATAAACTTCTGTGAAGCACTTGTTGGGTCAAAGTGCTCACCACACATCTAGATAAGTTCCTTAAGGGGTCTACTTTCCAAAATGGTGTCACTTGTGGGGGGTTTTAATGTTTAGGCACATCAGGGGCTCTCCAAACGCAACATGGTGTCCCATCTTAATTCCAGTCAATTTTGCATTGAAAAGTAAAATGGCGCTCCTTCCCTTCCGAGCTCTGCTATGCGCTAAAACAGTGGTTTACCCCCACATATGGGGTATCGGCGTACTCAGGACAAATTGCACAACAACTTTTGGGGTCCAATTTCTTCTCTTACCCTTGGGAAAATAAAAAATTGGGGGCAAAAATATAATTTTTGTGAAAAAATATGATTTTTTATTTTTACGGCTCTGCATTATAAACTTCTGTGAAGCACTTGGTGTGTCAAAGTGCTCACCACACATCTAGATAAGTTCCTTAGGGGGTCTACTTTCCAAAATGGTGTCACTTGTGGGGGGTTTCAATGTTTAGGCACATCAGGGGCTCTCCAAACGCAACATGGCGTTCCATCTCAATTCCAGTCAATTTTGCATTGAAAAGTCAAATGGCGCTCCTTCCCTTCCGAGCTCTGCCATGCGCCCAAACAGTGGTTTACCCCCACATATGGGGTATCGGCGTACGCAGCACAAATTGTTCAACAACTTTTGGGGTCCATTTTCTCCTGTTACCCTTGGTAAAATAAAACAAATTGGAGCTGAAATAAATTTTGTGTAAAAAAAAGTTAAATGTTAATTTTTATTTAAACATTCCAAAAATTCCTGTGAAACACCTGAAGGGTTAATAAACTTCTTGAATGTGGTTTTGAGCACCTTGAGGGGTGCAGTTTTTAGAATGGTGTCACAATTGGGTATTTTCTATCATATAGACCCCTCAAAATGACTTCAAATGAGATGTGGTCCCTAAAAAAAAATGGTGTTGTAAAAATGAGAAATTGCTGGTCAAATTTTAACCCTTATAACTCCCTAAAAAAAATAATTTTGGTTCCTAAATTGTGCTGATGTAAAGTAGACATGTGGGAAATGTTTCCTATTAAGTATTTTGTGTGACATATCTCTGTGATTTAAGGGCATAAAAATTCAAAGTTGGAAAATTGTGAAATTTTCAAAATTTTCTCCAAATTTCTGTTTTTTTCACAAATAAACGCAAGTTATACCCAAGAAATGTTACCACTATCATGAAGTAAAGTATGTCACGAGAAAACGATGTCAGAATCGCCAAGATCCGTTGAAGCGTTCCAGAGTTATAATCTCATAAAGGGACAGTGGTCAGAATTGTAAAAATTGGCCCGGTCATTAACGTGCAAACCACCCTTGGGGGTAAAGGGGTTAATATATGAGATTAATTAACCTGAACAGTAAATTAAGTCATGATGAGAGAAAACTCAAAATGCAGGAAGTGCGTTTTTTGATTGTCACACATTTCTAAAAAAATACTACAATGAAAAGTGACCAAAATATATCTACCCAGAACTAGTACCAGTAAAAACATCAGAATGTCAGGTTATGAATCTAAGAAATTGGTGACACTAAACATTTTTTTTTCTTTCACAAGAATCTAATTTTTTTGACACCACTTAAATAAAAAAAACAAGCAAACAAACTACTGTATATGTATTTCTATGCAGCTGTAATGCTCAGGTCAGGAGAGTCTAAGGATTGTGATGCAATCCTTGCGTGAGTAATGCGACAGTCTGACAGCACCCAAATTGTAATGACATGGAGAATCATATTGCCAGGTCATTGTTATCAAACAATTAATACTGTAAAAACAAAAACCCTCAAAAAATGGTAGAATTGATTTTTTTTCACCAGTTCACTGCGCTTCAATTTTTTTTGCCCATTTTCCCTTACATTTAATGATAAAATGAATGGTGTCTTTCAATACTTCACCTCGTTTTGTAAAAAATAAGCCCTGAAATGACTATGATATCAGAAAAATGAACAAATTATTATTGCTCTTGGAAATAGGAAAGTAAAACCAGAGGCGCAAAAACAGAAAATCACCTCGTTATGAAGAGTTTAAAAACACAAACTTCATGAGAAAACTGTTGCAATGTGTGATGAAACATCTGCAGTTTTGGCTTACAATGATTGGACACACTGTATATTAAAGCAAAGTGTAAATCATCCTGTCTAATCAGTGAGAACTGCGCCAAACTGCGTAAGGACATAGACCTTTCACAAGATGAAAGGTAAAACCCATTTGTCAATAATTCATAAATATTCAGGAGGAACAGCACAAAGCAAATAGACATGAGTAGATCAAATTGCAGAGGATGAAATTTGAGTAAAATTTTAGAAATTTGTGTTTTCAAGCAAATTCGAACATTTTGAGATTCTGCTTGCTGTTCGCAAAAGCAATCTTGCCCAAGCACCATTTCCGGCAATGCTGAAACATCGGCGAGCAGGTTAATGTTTTGTTTGCATGGCTGCGCAGGACTCCCCATAATGCCCTGCAGGTTTGACATCTTGCGGATAATCCTACATTGTACAGTGATGGTCAGTACCTGGACTATCAGAAATCAGCAGTTCCGAGTGGAGCACAGTTTGTACAGCAGAGTAATTTTCCATCTCCAGAGTTGCTGGTTCAGTCTCTCTCTTCTGTAGAGTGTAAGTGTAGGATGCTAGCCGGCGCGTAGGATGCAGTGACACACAGGAGGAAGAGCTAGGTTTCCAGGTTCTTTATATATATAAACAGTAATGGTACAAGCAGTTGGGTAACGGATGTGAACTTGAGGATGGGAGAAAGTCAAATGCAGAAGAAATTAAAAGGTTAACTTATCAGTCTCTGTGCGCTGGAGGAAGGTGGCAGGAAGATCCCTCGGCGGCAGTGCGAGATGTCTCTGATCCATTCCCGCAGTTGAGCGATGCACTTTCTACTTGCAATGACGAATCCTCCGGGATCTTCAGCACGTGATCTCCTGATCCCTGCTCACGGTGGAGTAGAGATGATGGTCGGCGGCACAGAAGAAGAGGCATAAAGTTCAGTAAGCAAGGCCGTGGTAGAAGCACACAGTCCAGCGGACACAGGCACGGGCCGGTCCTTAGCAGGTACCGCAAGGATAGGACTAAGCGGTGCCTCCGTGATGGTGAGCGGAGCCAAGGTACTTACTCTGTCCTGGTCACTACCCGGAGCCGAAGTCTCTCTGAGCTGAGGGTAGGATGTGTCGCAGTCTGGCTAGCTGGGGGAATAGGCACAGCTAGCGGGTGTGGGTCCGTGGAGAAGGAGACAACTGTCTCACTACTCACAAGCTCGTTCCCCGCCAAGTGCCTCATCTTCCCTCTCAAACTGCTATTTATGTCTCACCCGCCCCCATCAGTCAGGTGTCCTGAACTGCTCCGCTCAGCAATCTCTTCCCCCTGAAACACTGGTGACAGCCCCGACGGTTCCAGCCCAGACACACAGGAGAGACCGCTAGCTTGGTTCGCTTCCCTACATAAGCTCTTATGGTCAGCAGGTCTTCTCTCACTTCTGTAGTGTGTAGGCTTTAAAGAGATCCTGTCACCAGTTTTGTGACATAGCAGCTAAAAATATCACCTTATTCAGTGTCTGCTATGCATTCCCTATATCCTTTTATAACCTCCTGACTCCCCTTGTATACTCCTGAAAAATCTTTTTAATTTATCCCGTGCTGTATGGTACTCTTCTCAGTCTGGTCTGATGGTTGTGGTTCCGGGCCTCTACATCACTCCCATCAGCTGTTGCTTACCGTCCTACTTCATGGATGATGCCTCTTGCGCTGTGCGACATCTCACGCTTGCTCAGAAATATTGCATTTTACGACTGCGCTGTATGCTTTGCAAAGACGAAAAACAGAAGTGTCATGCGCAGACACGCATACTTCCGGCTCATATACTGGAACTACATTTACCAGCACATGCGCACTTCTGTTTTTCGACTTGGCCCGCAGTTGGGCAAAGCATATTGTGCAGTCGCAAAATGCAATATTTCTGAGCAGGCGCGATATGTTGCATGGCGATGTGGATCGTTATCCATGTCAGGAGGATGGTGAGAAGAAGCCAGAGGGAGGAATGTAGAGGCCCAAAACCACACCCATCGGACCGGATTGAGAAGATTACCATACAGCGCTGGAGAAATTAAAAAAGGTTTTCGGGAATATACAAGGGGAGTTAGGGGGTTATATAAGGATGTAGGAAATGCATGACAGACGTTGAATAAGGTGATATTTTTAGCTGATATTTCACAAAACTGGTGACAGGTTCCTTTTAATGGTCAGTGGTGTCCTCTCTCTTGCCAGTAAAGTGTATGGTCTGATAGTCAGCAGGGTCCTCTCTCTCTTCTGTAGTATGTAAGCTTTATTGATCAATGGTGTCCTCTCTCTCTTGCCTGTAAAGTGTATGATCTTATGGTCAGCAGGGTCCTCTCTCTCTTCTGTAGTATGTAAGCTTTATCGGTCAGTGGTGTCCTCTCTCTTGCCTGTAAAGTGTATGATCTTATGACTTGTGGTGTCCTCTCTCTCTTGCCTGTAAAGTGTATGATCTTATGGTCAGCAGGGTCCTCTCTCTCTTCTGTAGTATGTAAGCTTTATCGGTCAGTGGTGTCCTCTCTCTTACCTGTAAAGTGTATGATCTTATGGTCAGCAGGGTCCTCTCTCTCTTCTGTAGTATGTAAGCTTTATCAGTCAGTGGTGTCCTCTCTCTTGCCTGTAAAGTGTATGATCTTATGACTTGTGGTGTCCTCTCTCTCTTGCCTGTAAAGTGTATGATCTTATGGTCAGCAGGGTCCTCTCTCTCTTCTGTAGTATGTAAGCTTTATCGGTGAGTGGTGTCCTCTCTCTTGCTTGTAAAGTGCATGGTCTGATAGTCAGCAGGGTCCTCTCTCTCTTCTGTAGTATGTAAGCTTTATTGGTCAGTGGTGTCCTCTCTCTTGCCTGTAAAGTGTATGATCTTATGACTAGTGGTGTCCTCTCTCTCTTGCCTGTAAAGTGTATGATCTTATGGTCAGCAGGGTCCTCTCTCTCTTCTGTAGTATGTAAGCTTTATCGGTCAGTGGTGTCCTCTCTCTTGCCTGTAAAGTGTATGGTCTTATAGTTAGCAGGGTCCTCTCTCCCTTGCCTGTAAAACATTAGTTCTTATGTTCAGTGGGTTCTTCTCTCTCTCTTGTAGAGTGTCATCTCATGGTCAGTGGGTTTCTCTCTCTCTTTCCTGTAAAGTGTAAGCTCTTATGAACAGTGCAGTCCCCTCTCTCTCACCTATAAAATTGTAAACTCTTATGGTCAGCGGAGTCTCTCCTTTCCCCACATGCATTTTATGGTCAATTACAAGGTTTCCAGTATTGAGATGAGTGCAAATTTATCTTCTGCGAGTCAAATTTTTTGGGAAAATTCAGCTTCTGTCACTCCAGCTCTATTCACTGCTCAGCGCCACCTCCTCTTGCTTGTATGACCGCCTCTATGCAGTATGACATCAGGTAAAAGAGCTTTGATAAATAAGCCAAATTTGGGGTAAATTAAGTTTAAGTTGTACAGTCAAAAAACCTCCTATGACGATGTCATTGAAAAAATAAAAGATGTTGAAAGGCAGCTATGAAAAACTGAAGGCGATAAAAAGCAAAATTGCTTTCAGGAAGGGATTATGTTCTAATTTCATTGGAAAAACAACAATTTAAGATTTATTACATAAATTGAGTAACAAGTGAACATATCCATCTCTACCTATGCTTAGTTTCACACAACAAAGAACATGAGCTTAAATAAATGGAAATAAAATCCCACTTTCAGGTACTTTATTTGAAATAGGTTACAACAACAAATCCTTTTTGGCCTTTATAAATAAATAGATTTGCTCCAGATGTTTTCTACTAACACTTCATTACACAAGTCTGAAAATGCGCAGTGATATAAGGATGTGAATTATTTCTTGTCATCTGGACCAGTCCGATTTAATCAGCTTCTAATAAGTAACCATAGAGTTGCTCCAGCTCAAGTACTGCATAGGAAATATTGATATTCTATTTTTGCCGCTAACATTAATTAAACTGCACAGACACCTCCTATTATATATCCTCATCATTTCCCTATCAATAACACTATAGTATACGTATTAACACTGCAGGAATATTGGTTATTGATGTATTAGCGAGAGTGACCAGGGATCTGCAGTCCACTGGATAATTCCGATAAATACATTAACCACAAAATGCAATCATTTCCAAACAATTGCGACTTCTATTTTTAGTTTCCATTAGTGTTTGTTGATTGGAAATATTGAACTTATTGTATTTTTTCAGCACAATATCTAGCTACTACAAAGATGCTAAGAAGCTGGCCATATACTTGAGATATAAGATATCTGAAAACACCAATTTTTGTGGGAACAGCCGACGTTCTATTCCATAAGATTTCTGGTTTATTGTATTTTTATTAAAGTTCTTTTATTAAAAAAAAAGGAATGTAGGAATCAAACAGTGTAACAGGTCAGGTATTAAATATAGCAGCTTGAAGCTGTGAGATTTTCACAGTAAGATTTTTCAGAGCATATAGTGACCATCGGGAATACGCCTAAGTGACAAAAAAAAATCTTTCTGTGAGAAGTTAATGCATAAATTTCCCTTATACAATGACTAAGCTTATGGCTAGGGTCACAGCACCGCATTTTCTCTCTTCCAAGAGAATTGGGATGATCATGCTACTAATCACAACTTGATCAAACTTTGATCAGAGTTTGATCAAAGTATGATCAGAGTGTGATCCGATTTTCGATGATGAGAAGATGGAAAAAAATGTACTCCATCTTCTTCATTCTGTCAGTCCATAAATTCCTTAGCCTTCTGACTGAGCACTCCGCCTTTTAGCCACAGGTGTTTTTAATCCCAGCAGAACCACTACCCCTCCACAGAGAGATAGATTGTAGTCTAACAGAGGATTCCCATACAGATGAAGACTTTATTCTAAGAGAGGAAAGGCATTGCTAGGTCCTGGAAATGGGAAACGCCTTAACGTGGCTTCCAGGTACACATGAATTGTCCAATTTATGTGCTAAGCTTTCTCAATTTTTCATACTTGTAATGCAGTAATGCAATTAAATTTTCATATTTCATATTTGCATGCTATGGCGCTACAGAGTGCTGCCTTTTTTGTTTGAGTCCATGAAAATCAGACAGCACTTGGATTCAAATCGTACATTCTGCGATTTTTTTTCTCCTACAGAGAAGGTCCGAGGAAAAAATCGGACAAGTGCACAGCTCCATAGAATAACATTGGTCCATGTATGATCCGATGTTTTGTCAAATCGCACTTGGAGCTAAAATACCACCATCTGCACAAGTCTTTATTTAGGGTGGTTTTACACACCCAGATGTTTTTGCAGAAGTGGCTTATATGAAAATGTGAAACACAATTGGAATAATGTACATATTTGGTGACAGTTTGGGCTTCCTGATAGGAGTGAGCCAATTGATGCACATAGGATAGACTGTAAGTCGAGTTTGCTCAAATTCTCAGGTCTCCTGAATTCGAACTCTAGAATGTCCAACGTCATTTCACACTGTGCTGAAGACTCTGTGAATGTGATAATGATTTAAGGTATGGCCACAGGTGCTTTCCCATAATGCCTTGCAACAATCACATCAGAGAGTCTATCAAAACCATCCAATTAGGGTGGAATATTACACTCAATATAAAGCATGAGAGCAACGACATTTTACTCTTTTCCATCATAAGAATAGGAGGTCAAGGTCACAGCTTATTCCATACAGGAATAGAAAAAGGAAATATCTGATTGTTATGCGCTACTTCATTGCTAAATCACATTGAAAATGGTAGTGGTAGTCTCAGTCTGTGATTCAAAGATTCAAGTCATATAGGGAGATCCTGTAGCTGTATAGTCACTCATTGTGACTGTGAGTTGATTTATCTGTGATATACTGCAGTACCAGCACATTAATAGCAGTATTTTTTTTTTCTTCACACATTGCAAACAAGGATGGCAGTATTAAACCTCTCAGTGCTAATTTTGTTATTGAACCAAAATCCTGACACCAAAGCAAGTGTGTCACAAACAGTGTGTTTCCTGCGTTGTGTGATAGGTAGCCCATAATTTTTTTTTAAAGCCAAAAGAAACTGGCGTACCAGAAGGAAACCCACCCAAACATAAGGGAGAACATACAAACTCCTTTCAGATTTTGCCCTTTGTGGGATTTGAATTAAGGACTTCACCGAACTAAAGCAACAGTGCTAACCACTGAGCCATTAATTTTTTTTGTGTATATTTAGAGCCAGAAAAAATACAGCAAAAAAGCCCCAAATAAAACCAATTGGCTTGTCACTGCTATACTTGCATCCAATCCTAATAATTTTAACCCTTGTAAAATGGTCACGGGGTTTAGAAAAGTGTGATCTGGTTAATACAAATTTCTACTCTTGACATTTTCAATGCCTGGTCTCATTATAAATGGAATGAGTAACGTTAATATGAAATGTAAATTATTCTTCCATAGTGTAAATAATGCCATTGTACTGTATAAAAATAACTTGCCTATGTACAACCAAAATGGCCTCGTTTTTACCCCCAGCATAGTCAATATTGTAGCCTCCAAAAACCCTTCCAGAAGAGTTTTTCTAATTCAATCTGACCTTTACATGATAAAAATTTAGCTGTGTATAATTGCCACTAGGGGGAATCACTTTCCACATATGTATTCCCTTCCAAATGTTCTAGATTATGGTTTCTCAATGTTTCCCACACAAGTACCATTGTAACACCTAGAAATATGGCACGTACCCCAGGAGGCAAATGTACCACATATGGAGAACCTCTGTTATGTTATGGACCAATGTTTCACAGCTTCAGTGCTCAAGGAACCATCATGCATGTATCACAGATAGAGAACCTAGTGATATAATGAAAGCAAAATAATTTGAAGCTAATGAAATGACTCGTCGGGGTTCATTGAGGGATAAATATGAGAAACATTTCCTGAATTCTGCAAGAAATGTGGTTGTGTAATAACTAATAAGATGTGCACGCTAGGATAGCCTCCTCATCTATGAAGCCATTCCTTAGAAATCGGTGTGACGGGAACGCTCATTCCAGAGAGCGGGTGGCCCGGCCTTCGGTAAATGGCCATATAATGAAGTGTGTGATGTGTATATGCAGCGTACTCTTTCTCTACCATTTCTGCCTCTTCTTTTATCCCTCATGTGGACATCTCCTGCCGGGGGCACAGAAGACACATTAAATGTTCCTCTCTTTCCTTGACAGTCTGCACATCTCACCCTCCCCTCCTTGCTCCGCTGCTCTGTTCAATGCAGAGCGGACTTCTTCCTAGCCACAGGCTAATGCTCAGGTGTCAGTGTACACTACAGCACTGAGTTCAGTCTTGTGCTCCTACTATTCCTGTTATGAGGAAACATATTTAGCATCTGCCTTTCCTTCTGCATGTTTAAAATTTGGGAACAGATCACAGTGAAGGGGGATATACCCTAAGGCTTCCTTCACAAATAGTTTTTTGCCAGGTTATTTTCACTGAGATATATATGTTTTTCCTTACAGTATACTGTACATGTAAAAAATGCTAAAGAGAAAAAAAAATACATCCAAAAGTTGGAAAGAAATTCCACAAAACCTGATCGGCTTATAATGTTTTTCACATTTTCCTATTGATTTACAGCCAAACATACAGTATGAATAACAGTTGGTAAGGTGAAAAAAAGCTTTAAAAACACTATATTTTTCCTTAAAAAACTATGGAGGAGATTTACTGAACTGTCTAAATAAACCCTCTGTGCGCTCCATTGCAGCCAACCAATCACTGCACAGCTTTCATGACCTTTTCTATGCATAAAGCAATAAAATGACAATATTATGCCAGTACTTTAGTAGTCACCTACTCAGAGCAGTTTTCGCAGTATCTCTAACAGAAGAGACCTTTTCTCCTAACTGGACCTCTATGAGGCTAATAATATATACATTGTACTGTTGGGCTTGGTTGACACAACATTCAGTTTTGTAGTTGTGGATATTTAGGCCTAGAGAGACCTGGAGATTCCCAAATCTTCAATTCTTCCATAATGGTTCAGCAGCTTTCGAACAAGGAATAGGTGTCTTACCTCCACGGGCCACACCTGGCTCCACATTAGATCCAGCGCCGTATGTCTTGGTTGCAGATGATGTCTTCCAATTATAGCGGCATGTTATGAGTCCCTTTTTATGATGTGCTCTGGATCACCGTTGACGTGTTTTAATCAGCGTTTGTCATGTGCATGGAGAGTGGTCAAATGTGCCTTGGGAATGTTGTGTGGTAAATAAAGGGTGCTTATGTTAGCCCTCCAATTAAGTGAGGAAAATGCAAAGTCAGTAGTGAAGGCATACGTGATCTTCCACAGCTATACCAGGATCCACTAGTGTCTGGAGGATGTGTCTCCTGATGACTAGCACAGACCCAATCCTGGACCACCTCCACCTCTTCCAACAACACAGCTAGAACCTTCCGCAGCTAAAGGATGGGACATCTTTGCTACATATTTGTTAACACCAGAGGGAAGTATTCCCTAGCAAGACTTCTATGTTGTTTGACATTATAGATTTTGTTGTCTTCTAAACCTTTTTTTTTAGATACTGTATATGTTTACAGCATATAATGTGCACAGAAAACAAAGAATGAGGCATAATTCAGTTTAATTTTAATTTATTTATAAAAAAAATAAATGCCAAAAGGCACCATATTTTTGGCATATGGATGCTCCTTTTTTCATTTTTAGGAAAAACAAACAAAAATAACATGAAAAAATATTAGAGGTTGTGAAGAGGGTGAGGGCCACGATTGGTTAAAGTATGATGTTGGTTGAGTTGGCGAAAGAAAGGAAGAGGTAAAGGGAACATGCTACAACGACGGGTTATTAGGCTGTGGGGGCCCATAGACTTGGTCACTTGTGTCATAATATGTTGCCACAACCTGGCTATAGCTGGCCCAAGGGTGCTGCCTTTAGCCCACACTGTAGTGATATGTATCAGGGCCGGGTAAGGACCTGTCGCCATGACTTTGCCCACTCAGATGCCCATAATGTGTGGCTTTACAATGCAGCTGGCTTTGCACTTTTGGTGGTGGTGGTTGTGCTAGTGGTTGTTGGGGGGGAAGTGGTGGTGGTAAGGCAGGTGCCTGTGGTTCTTCGACTTCAGGCATATGGCACTGATTGGCCCTAAACTACTGCCACCTTTCAATTTAGTTAGATAACTCATGGGGGTTATTTGGGGAGGTGCAGGCATCTAACACAATTTGGACCACGGCCCTTGCTCGCAGCCTGAAGGCCATAAGTAGCATGCAAGGCTACAAAGCAAAGGCCTCTTTCCTCCTCATCATCATCATTAACAGTGTGAGCCAGATAGTTAAGCACCCCACTATTTATCACATGCATGGTACTGATGGTGGGGAGGTTCCTTCTGTGCCTGGCTCTTCTGAGGATGCATATAGCTGTCATGTCGGACACTGTTCACACTAGGGCATCTGACAGACAGCAGTAATTCCACTTACATCCACTATACGCTCAGTGGCGTCGGCTAGTTTTTATCCAGCTTGCTCGGGGTTAATCTAGCTGGTAATCAGGTTGGAGGCTGGGTCACCCCCATGGCCTTTAAATAGTCACGCTGGACTTTGGGCGTCGCCGATTATAGCTTGTGCTTTGTGCCTAGTGATTCCGGTCTGGAGTGGTGGTCTTGTTGGAGGAATATCGTATCTGGTGGTGTATTATCCTTTGTCATATTCCTCCTTCCTATATTTGTATTTGTTTTGCCCTGTGCACATTATAGTGTATTCCTGTATGTCTGTGGCGTGGTGCGTTTTTCAGTTTTCCCTGTCTGTGCTTTCTGTGGGGATTGGTGTGTGGTCTCTTCACTGGGTGGCGGGTGGTGGTCTCAGCTTAGGGCTGAAACAGGAGACAGGGTCAGGCCTGGCGGCCCAGACATGCACACCTTTAGTGTAACTTCTGGGAAAGGGACAGACAGGGTTTCCCTAGCCTAAGGGAAATCGCAGGGGCCCGGGTAACCAGCCTTAGTCTACCCAGTACTCCCGTGACAATAGCTTGCAGGGATGTATTTAGCATCAGTGTTGAGCTGCTGCTTTTTCCGGGCCCATCCTTCTGCTGGTGATGGTGAAAGTTCGTCCTTCTTCTCCAAATCCCAAACTAGATCAACCAGTTCATTGGATTTTAAGGCCGTCTCCCACTTTCATAGGTTGGATTCGCATCTGCAGTGGAAAACAATATTTAGTGGATGGCATCATGAATTACTAACATCACAGCAGACAAGACAAAAGAGTGCAAAAGGTTGGCACTCATAGATGCAGATTCATCACTGCGAACAGGAATGTAAGTCACTCCATATTTATACATGGCCTTTTTTTGGGTGGTGCCGACGACCTACTTCTTACACACTGCTGGTGCTCTCTTCACGAAGTTGCTGATCACGGCAGCTACTCTATTGTTTCTTGACATCATGTGCAAACATAATTTTGAAAGCTGAGGTAATTATAGTCTGGATTTAACACCTGTGTTCTTATGAAAGTGTTCCAAATCAGAAGAACAGTGCTCCAGCCGGGTGTAATAATCCAATAGAAAAATCTTTATTCAGCCATGATAAAGCAGCAACGTTTCGACCATAATGCTTGAAAAAGACCAAATTATGGTCGAAACGTTGCTGCTTTATCATGGCCGAATAAAGATTTTTCTATTGGATTATTACACCCGGCTGGAGCGCTGTTCTTCTGATTTGGAACATATACGTTACCCAGGAGGGTTCCCTGGATATGGAACGGGCACCCCAATAAGTGAGTGCTGTCAGCCACTTGTATATTGTATATTCTTATGAAAGTGTGTCAGTGTTGAGGTGTTTTAAATGCGCTTACACACGTGTGGGTGGGCACAAAATGTTTGTTTGAAAGGTTGATAGCTAACAGACTACTATGTTGTTATACGATGCTAACCTAACTTCAAATGGTTTGTGTTGGGAGTCAAGTTCCTGCCACTGCACAGGGGGAATCTAGAACCATGTCCGCTGTGGTCTCCTATTCTCTTCCAGCCGCAGTGGAGCCTGCTCAGCAGAGACATCGGTCCCAGCATCTGGCTCAAGCTGATACTGTGCGCTTGGTTACTGCTGCCTTTCCAGGCTCTGCCTTTGTAGCCAGTACATAAAAAAAGAACTTTTAGCCCCAATTTTTTATTTTCACAAGGGTAACAGAAAAATTTGGACCCCAAAAGTTGTTGTGCAATGTCTCCTGAGTAATCTGATACCCCATTTGTGGGAGAAAACTATTGGTTGCGCAAACGCCAGGGCCCAGAAGGGAAGTAGTGACGTTTTGAAAGGCAGACTTTGATGGAATGGAGTGCGGGTGTCATGTCGCGTTTGCAGAGCCCGTGATGTGCCATTTTTGGAACTGATCTACTGTTTCTTCGTATGTGAATTTTATAATGTAGTGGCATACATTAGTTGTGTAGTGTTTTTCAGGTTGTCATAAGTCAGTTGTGTGGTGTTCGTCAGATTGTCATACATCAGTTGTGTAGTGTTTGTCAGGTTGTCATACGTCAATTGTGTAAGTCAGAAATGAATTTAGTAGTCCATGGATGTGTGGTACAGTCTGAAGCCATCTTTCATACACAGGCCAGGTTTTTTGGGGCAGGCGTCGCATTGATAAATGGTGTCCTTGTGTATTCTCCTTCTGTAACACACTCGGCACATCTTTTGCGACTTACCTTTTTTTCCGCTTTGAGGGACTTTCCCTCAGAAATGTTGGCCTGGTACGATACGAGCTCCTTCAGTTCTGGAAGTACTGGGGCCCGCTCCTTCCTGACTGCCAAATATCAGGCCTCAGTCACTACCTCCTGGAACTGAAAGTACAACGTAACAGTCTGGCCTGCACATTTTAAAATCAGGAAAGCGTTGTTCGTTGCCATCTGTACAATAAGCACAGCCAGCTTCTTGTACCACACCTTGCCTTTCTCAAAGCACTGTATGGGGGAGGACTTGATCAGAGAGAGATCAACACACCCCATGTTTTTATTGTACCCCAGTACACAGTCTGATTTGGTGACCTGTGTAGAGGTACCTCGCACAGTGCTGAGGGTGCTGCCATCACTATGTATGGTGGTCAAGAAAAAGACATCCCTCTTGTCCTTGACCACCAGCAGGTGGTTGCTACATTGGTCTCTGCTGTCACCCCTTCTAAGCATCTGCCCAATTAGCGTTTTCGGGAGTCCTCTCTGATTTTTGCGGACAGTACTGGAGGCTGCGGTACCTTGATCCAGCAGTGGGTACACCAAATCCCGTACAATTTTCCCACTCACTCCCAGGACACGGGGGCATTCAGGGTGTTCAATCTGGGTGTCCTTCCCTTCATAAACTCATACAGTTGTCTCTTTGGAGCATGTACACTTCAGCAAACTTTTTGTTGAAGTGTTCATTTGTTCATTGACCGGCCGAACTTTGAACAGATGGTCAAAGTTGAGGTTATCTCGGGGAGGACACCGTGCATTATCATTATATTGCAAGAATTTGTGTGTGGCTTCAAAACATGTCTGGGTCATGACCATTCGGAACACTGGAGTGTTGTATAAAACATCAACCCTCCAATATTGCCAAAGTTCTGGCTTTTTCAAGATCCCCACATGAAGGACCAGGCCCCAAAACTTCATCATCTCAACTGTGTCTACAGGAGTCCAGTTTTAAAAAATTATGAATCGGGGTTTTGTGCCAAAAATCGATGAGCATACAAATTAGTTTGGCCCATCGTGAGGTTAACAAAATCCTCAGAGAAAAAGACTTTGAAAAAGTCTATTTCTGTGAGGCCGGTGATGTCAACCACAAAATCAGGAATCAGTGGCTCATAATTTTTTGGGGGCGAGGTTCATATGGGGTCAGTAATGGGGGGGTGCTGGGGTGTCTTCGTGGCAGTTCAGCAGCACCTGAGGAGGAAGAGGAGGAGGAATCAGAGTCTGAAAAGTAAAGTGTCGGAGGCAAGAAAAGCATATGAATAGCATTTTTGGTTTTTGGATGAGCGGGATAACATTTATTCTGTATGTATGTGGTGTTTGTGTTAGCAATTTATTCAGTTGTGTGTGTGAGAGAGTGCTTGGTGTAAACTTTTTTTTAAATAAAAAATTAAAAGAAAAAAAGCAGAAACCATGGAGAAAAAAAAAGTCAGTGAAAAAAAGTGTAAAACGGCGAGCTTGAGTGCTGATCAGTGAACTGAGTCACTAATCAATGCTCAGTGGCTGCTGGATGTGTGCATGGAGGTGGTGCAAAGGGTGTGATGGAGGTGGGTAAAAAGAGGGGGGGAGATTGGGGTGGATGAGGAGAGGTCAGGCAGGGATGAAAAAACTTACAGTTGTCTTCTCTCTTCTTTCTTCTTTCTTCCTTCTTCTCTCTTCCTTCTTCTGTGTTCTTCAGGAGCTGCGATTGTGGTGTCACAGTGCTTCTGTGGCACCACAATGCCCAGCATGGCACACATTCAGACAAAGTGACTGCAAAAAAGGGAGTTAGGGAGGGGTGTAAAAAGAGGGGGGAGGGGGAAAGGTGCAGAGGGGGATTGGGGTGGATGAGGAGAGATCAGGCAGGGATATTCTTACAAATGTCTTCTGTCTTCTCTCTTCTTTCTTCTCTCTTCTCTACCAGTAGGATAAGTGTGCAATTGTGGTGTCACAGGCTTTTGTATCTCCACAAAGCCCAGCACAGCACAGATTGGACTGTGTGCCTGCCCTGTACAAATTCTCAGCTGCTATGAGGATGTGCAGGGGGGTCACAGAGCAGTAACACCATGTCTGTGTGCTGTGATTGGTGCAATCGATATCATCATTGATCACACCAATCAGAGCTGGCTGAGGTGACGCTGGCATTGCCAAGCACCAGCCTAGGGTCGGTGCTCTTACAGTTCTGATCCTAGGCAGGTCACAGGGCAGTCACAGCACAGTCACATGGAGCCTGTGCCCTGTGATTGGTGTGAACGATGTAATCGTCAATCACACCAATTAGAGCGGGTTCAGGCAATACCTGGCGTTGCCAGGCACCAGCCTATGATCGGTGCTCTTAGAGCAATGATCATAGGCTGGGACATCAGTGTTTCAGGCAATCTGATTGCCTGAAACACTGAGAAATGCTGTGATTGTCTGTTCAGAATTGAACAGCCAATCACAGCGATCGGAGTTGCGGGGAGCGATGACATCCCCCAGGATGACGACACCATCTACCCTGAGGTAAGATGGTGTCAGAACTTTAATGCAATCACCGCGACTGTGGTCACAGTGTCACATTAAAAAAATGCCGTAATAATTTGTCCTGCATCCATAAGTGCCAAGGCACAAGAACGTATTATTATGGACCACGCTGGAAAGGGGTTAAATAGCAACAAAGTATTCTCAAGAAGATGTAATACCGTATGGGTCAGCAATAAAATACCTATAAATTTTGAACATTTTTTTTGAGGATTATATAGCAACAAACTGTACCCAAGAAGATGTAACACTCTATGGATGAGCAATATAATACAGATTCAATTTTAAACATTTTTTTGAGTGTTATGTATCAGTGAAATGTACCCAAGAACACATTGTGACAACACAGCATTTTATCTTAATTAACCAGACGTTTATTTTCAGCACGCTAGAAGGGATAAACTGTTATCTGTATGTTGACTTTTAAATTTATGTGTTTCTTTCTGGTTGGTCAAGAAAACACAGACTTTTGTTCGTATTAGCTTGTAATATTGACTTTTAAGTTGACGTTTCTTGTAACATACTATGCTGTTATCCTGGATGACAGAAATGCGGTTCATGATTTTTGCTCATATGTTGATTACACATTGTCCAGACCAGCTAACTTGTTCAATTGCAAATCAGAGGAGTAAAAACTGACATTCTACAGGCTGCCAGCTTGGGGCACCACGGCCCGGCTGAAAGAATACAGATCTGCTCAATTGACCATCACTGAACCATGGATACATTTTGGGTAGTCAGGATTTGGACCCACTGGTCACGGGAGCCCCATGGATACATTTGGGAAAGCTAGGAATTGGACCTACAGGTCCCTTGTCATGGAGATGTTCGTAGAAGCCAGGTTGTGACTCTCCGGTCACCTGCTCTTGTACCTCAATGGCCTGTTATCTCCCTAAGCTTGTTTTTACGTGCTCTCTGTGCAAGCCACATGTGGGGTAGTTGGCCTGGTAGATCTGAAGTCACAGCTGCTCTTATCCCAGCAAGTCAGCGGAAGGGTGAGACTCTAGAATTTTGCACCATCTGGTGTATTTTGCTGGCGTTGTTCCAAGTGTTATTTTCCTGTTTTGTGATTCAATAAAGTATTGCCAGACTGTTTTATTCTCACCCTGTGTTGTCTTAGTTGTATTACCCCCGCTGTAAAAGGAGAGCAGGCGTTCAGTGGGATAATCCCTAGTCTATGCGGTTTTGGCTAGCGGACCAGGGCACACTCTGACCCCCATGTAACATTTTATGGCTGAAAAATGTAACCAGCATAATTTTTAAACTTTTTTTTGAGTGGTATGGGTAAGAAATGTGAACAAGCAAGCAAAATTATCAAACGCTTTTTTGTACTGTTACATACCACGCAAATGTGACAGAATGCACGTAATACTGTATGGATGAGTAATGCAATCCTGAAATACAGTATTTTTCTACATTTTTTGTAAGTTTTACAAACCACCATAATGCAATAATAACTGTGTCAAACTGTATGGATGAGTCATGGAATTCATAAAAATGTTTTAACGAAAATATTTCGTAGTGTAGTTGATATACTTATACAGTCATAAAGGCTTTGAAGAAAATGCAAAGCCAGACAGAAATGATGAGGCAGGTCATCCATAGAGCCCTGAAAGACAACAACTGGTGGGCTTCAATAAAATATTGAATATTACAAACACTTTATGTGCTGCTGTCATCTGGTGGTGTGGAAAAGGTTGGGCTAATCCAGGCTTTTCTTTTATGAGAGTGAGCCTGTTTACATTCTCTGTTTACAGATAAAAGTGCCTGTGTGTTATGACTTCCACAGGCAACACTAAAAACCCGCTCAGACAAGACGCTGCCGGCAGGGCAGCACAACACCTCCAAGGCATAATGCGACAGCTCATGCTGGATGTCCAACTTTAAGACCCAATAGTTGTGAGTTGCAGCGGAATTAGGGAGAAAGCAGGTTTGGTCAGCCATGTATTGCTTTTCCCTCCTTGTCAAAAATACTACCCTGTCATCAGGCCCTGGGTGCTGGGCTGGTGTCATGAAATTGGCCCATACCTTTAATAGTGTACCCCTGTCTCTGCTGTGTGTCTCCCTGGCCTCTTCTCCCTAGTTGGGCAAGGAAGCTGGCTCCCTGCCACTAGTGTTGTCTGAAATTTTTTAAACATATTTTCCACAATGGCCTTCTGGTATAGCACCATTTTAGAAGACCTCTCCACCTCAGGAAGAAGAGGTGCAAATTTCTCCATGTAGCATGGGTCTAGCAGGGTGTACAACCAGTATTCTTTTTTGGCCAAGATGAATGTAACGCGAGAGTCACCAGAAATGTAACTGTACATAAAGCCGGCCATATGTGCCAAGCTCCAGAAAGCCAACACTTCCCTGTCTCCACCATGATGACGACTCTCCATCTCCTCCTATCTCTTTTTCCCCTCATTCCCATCCTCAGCCCATCCATGTAGGAGAGACGGGACGAAGGTTGTGTGGCTAATAGCCTCTGTTGAGCTAACCACCAGCTCCTTTTCCTCCTCTTCCTCTACCGCAGTGTCCACCATTTCATTGATACCTAATCTGCGCTGAATGGATGAGATGAGGCTCGGCTGGTTGCAATCTTTCTGTGTTGTTTTCCTCCATCCCCAGCTGCTCCACATGCAAAGCTTCATATTTAATTGTGAGCAGCGACTGTTGAAGTAGGCACAGAAGAGGGATAGTTGCACTGACTATGACGTCATCGCTGCTCACCATCTTTGCAGACTCCTCAAAGTCTTGGAAAACCACATAAATGTCAGACATCCATGCCCACTCTTCACTTGTTATATGTGGAGGCTGACGAGAATGCCGATGGGTGTATTGGAGCTGGTGCTTAACCATTGGCCTCTTCTGCTCACAAAGCCTTGCCAGCATGTGCAGTGTGGAGTTCCAGTGCGTGGTGACGTCGCACTCCAGTTGGTGAGCTGGCACTTGTAGGCATTGCTGAAGCACTGTCAGAGCGGCAGCAGCTGTAGCCAACTTAAGGAAATGGGGGCTTACGTGGCATACCTTGACTAGAAGCTCTGGCAAATCTGGGTATGTTTTCAGAAACCGCTGTACTAACAAGATGCACAATAAAACTAGAAGGCAAAAGACAGTGCAATAGGATTTAATCCGAAAGAGATAAAGGTGTTTAAATAAGGTTAGATTAGCCTGATTTAGTTGTCTGTGCACAACATTTCAATCACTTTTACATCCAGCTGCTGCAGGTCCAACGGGTTATCATCAGATTGGGAAAACACAGATAAGGAGGATTTGCAGATAATCTGCGCTTCTGGTGTCCCATATAATAAATCTAAATCCAGACTGAAAGTACATGCGATTTTTCTTTATTTAGTCAAAGCGTTTTGAAGTACTATAGACTTCTTCCTCAGGACATTATCATAAAATGAGAAAAAAATGCATTTAAATATTATATATATACACTGCTCAAAAAATAAAGGGAACGCTTAAACAACAGAATATAACTCCAAGTAAATCAAACTTCTGTGAAATCAAACAGTCCACTTAGGAAGCAACACTGTTTGACAATCAATTTCATATGCTGTTATGCAAATGGAATAGACAACAGATGGAAATTATTGGCAATTATCAAGACACTTTCAATAAAGGAGTGGTTCTGCAGGTGGGGACCACAGACCACATCTCAGTACCAATGCTTTCTAACTGATGTTTTGGTCACTTTTGAATGTTGGTTGTGCTTTCACACTTGTAGTAGCATGAGACAGACTCTACAACCCACACAAGTGGCTCAGGTAGTGCAGCTCATCCAGGATGGCACATCCATGTGAGCTGTGGCAAGAAGGTTTGCTGTTTCTGTCAGTGTAGTGTGCAGAGGCTGGAGGTGCTACCAGGAGACAGGCCAGTACACCAGAAGACATGGAGGGGGCCATAGGAGGGCAACAACCCAGCAGCAGGACTGCTACCTCAGCCTTTGTGCAAAGAGGAACAGGAGGAGCACTGCCAGAGCTCTGCAAAATGACCTCCAGCAGGCCACAAATGTGCATGTGTCTGCACAAACGGTTAGAAACCGACTCCATGAGGATGGACTAAGTGCCCGACGTCCACAGGTGGGGGTTGTGCTCACAGCCCAACACTGTGCAGGATGCTTGGCATGTGCCACAGAACACCAGGATTGGCAAACTCGCCACTGGCGCCCTGTGCTCTTCACAGATGAAAGCAGGTTCACACTGAACACATGTGACTGGCATGACAGAGTCTGGAGATGCCGTGGATAGCGATCTGCTGCCTGCAACATCCTTCAGCATGACCGGTTTGGCAGTGGGTCAGTAATGGTGTGGGGTGGCATTTCTTTGGAGTTCCACGCAGCCCTCCATGTGCTCTCCAGAGGTAGCCTGACTGCCATTAGGTACCGAGATGAGATCCTCAGACCCCTTGTGAGACCATATGCTGATGCGGTTGGCCCTGGGTTCCTCCTAAAGCACTACAATGACAGGCCAAATGTGGCTGGAGTGTGTCAGCAGTTCCTGCAAGATGAAGGCATTGAAGCTATGGACTGGCCCGCCCGTTCCCGAGACCTGAATCCGATTGAACACATCTGGGACATCATGTCTCGCACGATCCACCAACGTCACGTTGCACCACAGACTGTCCAGGAGTTGGCGGATGCTTTAGTCCAGGTCTGGTAGGAGCTCCCTCAAGAGACCATCCGCTGCCTCATCAGGAGCATGCCCAGACATTGTAGGGAGGTCATATAGGCACGTGGAGGCCACACACTAATTAGCATCATTTCCTTGTCTTGAGGCATTTCCACTGAAGTTGAATCAGCCTGCAACTTCATTTTCCACTTTGATTTTGAGCATCATTCCAACTCCAGACCTCCGTGGGATACTAGTAGTGATTTACATTGATAATTTTAAGGTTTCATTGTTCTCAACACATTCCACTATGTAATGAATAAAGATTTACAACTGGAATATTTCAATCAGTGATACCTAGGATGTGGGATTTAGTGTTCCCTTTATTTTTTTTAACAGTACATATATATATATATATATATATAAATATACTGTATATATATATATACATATATACTGTGTATATATATATATATATATATATATATATATGTATATATATATATATATATATATATATATATATATATATATGGAGCGGCCCCCAAACGCAGGGCAGCGGGGTACTCGGTACCGGGTCTCTCGGTTCTGGGGATGTCACGGTGGCCTGACCCGGTCCATGGCCCTGCTAAGGGGCGCCCAATTAAAGATGTAGGTGACGGTGTAGGTCGCAGTAAATAACGAGGACACAGGGTTGTAGTCTCTTTACCTTTTTACTGAAGGCTTCGGCATCAGCAATCCAGAGCACTGCTAACAGGGCTGGCTGAGACCGGCTGGTCCGAAGGCACATCCAGAGTTCCCTTTGCAGGTGGAAATCAGTAGCCTACCTACTAGCGCCTGGGTGTTGTAGTACTTCCCTGCTGAGCACCACGGGATAGTCCTCACAACTGTCGTGTATGTTTCTGTTCTTTCTCTCCGTCCCCCAGAAGATATGGATAGGACGCACCAGTATGACAGGGTAGGCCTGGAGTTATTTTACAGGGACCCTAGAGACGCCCCTCTCCCACAATTGCCTCTGTTGTCTTCATTAGGTGAAAAGGTGAGACAGCCAACCTAGAGTTAACTGTCCTGCCGTAGTTCAAAGTAATGCATAGAGTCTATTACTTCGTCGGCGTTACGGCCGCCGGCTACGCGCCTCAGAAGGATGTTGCCGATCTCGGGGCACGACTCCTTCTGGTTCTATTGCCTTTGTGCTGTGATCTCGTTTCTCACTTCTCCACAATATACTTCGCTTCGTGTCCTTTCTTAAGATGCCGCCGCAATGAGGTGCAGGCACGGCTCCGTAACGATCTGTGTTGTGCTAGGCCACTGTCAGGATCCCACCCCTGACAGGGACCTCCCTGAGTCCTTCCAAGCAACCTCTTCTCTCACTAGATGTTACCTGGGCAAAACCCAGTCAGCTTCTCTCTAACTTCCTATCCAACCCCCAGTTTTACCAGAGTGTGAGGAGTGGCCTAATACATAGAACCTTTTGCTCCCCCTGGTGGCCAGAGTGTGAAGTGTAATGTGTGACTGTGATACCTGGTCAGGTGAACTCCTTTAGTGCCATCAGACGTACCATCACTCCCCTTAGCGGCGGAGCGACAATACTGCAACGACCAGGACTCTGGGGCGCTGCATATATATATATATATATATATATATATATATATATATATATATATATATATATATATATATATATATATATATAGATTAAATGGATTTGAACGAACGTGAATATATTATAATCTTATGCTGCACCAAACTCAGAGTGCCACGTTAATGAATTAAATCATTTTTTCCCTTTTCATCTTCTTCAACTAGAAATAAATAAAAAATGTATTATTTAGACATCAATAGTTATATTATCAAGTTTATACTATCAACCTGTAGAAAACCCTTTTTCCTTTTTCTTCCCATGTGTCTATTTGGCACCAACGTTTAAACTTTTAGCACTATAAATGTAACTACAATATACTCGTTACTCAAGATTTCCCGAGCACGCTCGGGTGTCCTCCGAGTATTTTTTAGTGCTCGGAGATTTAGTTTTCATCGCCGCAGCTGAATGATTTACATCTGTTAGCCAGCATAAGTAAATGTGGGGGTTGCCTGGTTGCTAGGGAATTCCCACATGTAATCTTCTGGCTAAGAGATGTAAATCATTCAGCTGAGGTGAGGAAAACTAAATCTCCGAGCACTAAAAAATACTCGGAGGTCACCCGAGCGTGCTCGGGAAATCTCGAGTAACGAGTATATTCGCTCATCAATAGGGGTGAACTATGCTTTCCTTGTCCTGATGAAGATGTCTGCAGTACGAAACACGTTCACTGAATAATGAAAAAACGCATGTACGTTCGGTCTGGATTTGGAGTTATTATATGGGATAACAGCAGCACAGCAAATCCTCATCTGAAATACCAAGCTGAGCACTTGTGCCAAGCAGGGTATATGTGTGAGCTTGCCATTCTTCACAGGTGCCACCTGGTAATGCCCATTATCACACACGACCATGACTGGTTGGAGGTTTAGTGGCAAAACCCACTTATCTGTCTGGTCTGTTACTCCTTTAAGCAACTCTACCGGGTGTGTGGTTTGCTTCCTAGACAAATTAGCTTCAGCAGAGCCTGTTGCCGCTTCGCTGATACAGTGCTGCACAGCTTCCGGCTGATGTGGATGACGTGCTTTGAGATACCACATCAGAGATGGAGGATGAGGAGGAGCAGGATGGGGTAAAGGGAACTGCTGTAGGGGTGTGACTCAGCCCCATCCACTACAATGTTCACCCAGTGTGCTGTCAGGGAAATCTAGTATCCATGGCCAGAAAAAGCCAAGAAGCCAACGCTGCCTATGGTCAGCACGCAATACATGAAGTGCATATGCACATATTAATTTCTAACTGTACTTTAAACTGAGACTTTTAGCAAACAATTGATCAATTCTTTGAGCTACCCCGCCACGTCATGGCATTCTCAGATAGGGGCAGTCCTACTCTTTGTTTTTTATATATACGCTGTGCCATTACGGCCTCCTAAATGTATTAAAAGCAAGACTATATTAAAATGCAAACGTACCCGAAGCATTTCTGAAACACTCCCATGGCGCCAAAAGGGCAAGCGCAGATAATGGCCCACCAGGTCCGGATAAGACGTCCGGACATTTCAGATCTGACCTCCACACTGCCAGACCAGCAACCATAGATGAAGGGTGGACCAGGCTCAGACACAGATGCATGAATTAAGTAGAGCCTATGGGGGAGGGTAGGGCTGCTGCAAGAGTGTACAAGAGCCTAGCTCATTCACAATAAAGACAGATAAAATGGCGTGCATAACCCGGTGTGCACGGCCAAAGTGGTGGTCAGCCACAAACCAATATGAAAAGAAAAAGCCAAGAAGCCAACGCTGCCTATGGTCAGCACTCAATACATAAAGTGCATATGCACATATTAATTTCTAACTGTACTTTATCCATGGCCACAAGCATTTGACCACATGTCGGTCGATGTGGACAATGCCAGTAAGTGCATTGGTAAGGGTGATGCATCTGTACATGTCCTGGTACAAGGCGAGGACGCCACACCAGTGGAAAAAGTGTCCGTTGGGGACTGAGTACCAAGGGACGGCTGCCGCCATGAGTTAGTGGAAATCCATGTGTCTATCAGCCTAAATGGCAACATTTAAATGGCAAGGTGGCTGAGAACTTTCTTTTTCATTCCAAGGCCTGGGGTAGGGACAGCTGAACGATGTGCTGGGACAAGGATTTGGAAGTGCCTGATGATGGTAAGTCAGAATGTGCAAGGATAGATGCAAGGCAGGAGACATCTGTGCCAGTGTTTTGGACAGGCGATTGAGATGCACCTAGCACAGGGGAAGAGGAAGTGGTGTCACCCAATGGCACCAGTCGTGAACCCAGGCATTCGGCTCACTGAGTCGGGTGCTTAGATGACATGTGCCTGATCATGCTGGTGGTGGTTAGGTTCTTAATGGTCAGGCCCTGCTGATCTTGGCATGGCACAGATTGTAAACTGCCATTTTGTTTGTCTCAGAACTCTCTTTAAAAAAGTTCAAGACTGGGGGGAATACCTAACTCTTTGACGGAGAAATTCAGGAGTATCGGTGCTCTGCGGAACAGTTGCCTGCCTTCCCCTCTGGTCACCCTTCCTGTCTGTTTTTGTGCTGATGATCAATCCCTCTCAGAGCTGCTGGCCTTGCTCTGCATGCCAGCTTCCCAGGTTGGGTCGATGACTTCATCATCATCGTGACTTAACAACAAGACTTAGCGGCAACTGTGTCCTCTTTGCCCCAAATTTGCCATTCCCAACCATGATCTTGTGGCCGTTGCTGCTCTAAGTTTTGTGCAATACTAAACAGGATGTCCTCCTGTCCCTCTTGGAGCATGCAGGTTGAAAGGCCACAATCAAGAAATTTTGTGGTAAAGAGCTCCTCGGAGTGTCCTAGTGTGGGATCACTAGTCTCTTGGGACTTAACATGGTGGGAAGAAGGAGGATCAGGGTGAGGATTAAGTGATCAAGACTTTAGGCTGTTGAGACTGGACCCTGTGGAAGACTGTATGGTGCTGCCAAGCCTGCTGGAAAAATTATCTACTATCCAACCAACCAGCTGATTGCACTGCTCTGGCTTAAGAAGTGGTGTGCAGTGCCTCCCTGCAAAGTGGAACAGGAACCTATGTGTCATGGATGGGCGTGTTTCTTGTGCTCCAGGAACAGGCGTAGTTGCACCTGCCCCATGTCCTCGGCATCTGCGTGCACCATTATCAGCACTTCCATTTCGCTGTCCCTTAATGCACGCCTTACACATTTTATAATTGCTAGGTCTCTTGAAACCAAGTTTACTTTTAATAAAAGAAAAATGAAAGTTTTAGAGATCACAGAAATGTTTACAGACCATGTAACACTGTAGGAATGAGAAATAGAAGACTTCAACATTTTAAAAAGTTTATTATCAGTTATAGACATCACAGAAATGTTCACAGACCACGTAACACTGTAGGGCTCAGAAATGTAAGCCTACAAAATGTTTAAAAGCTTTTTAGCAGTTTTACAGATCACAGAAATGTTCACAGATAGGGCTGAGAAAAGGAAGCGTATATATTTTTTCAAAGCTTTCTATCAGTTTTAGAAATCACAGAAATGTCTTCAGACCATAGAACACTGTATTGCTGAGAAATGAAAACCTACAAAATTTGTAAAAGATTTTTATGAGTTTTACAGATCACAGAAATGTTCGCAGACCACATAACACTGTAGGGATGAGAAATGGAAGCCTACAAAATGTTTTAAAGCAGTTTTTTTAGTTTTAGAGATTAAAAAAATGTTCACAGACCATGTAACACTGTATGGTTGAGAAATGGAAGCCTACAACATTTTTAAAAGCTTTTGCTCAGTTTTAGAGATCAGAGAAATGGACTCCAAACTACGGAATAGTGTATGGCTGAGAAATGTAGCCCAACAATTTCAACAATTTTTGGGTGTGTTATATAACACAAAAAGGAACTCAAAGCACGTAATACTTGATGTATCAAAATATGTTTAATTTTTTCAGCACACGCAAAAAGCTGCAGCTATATATTTGCCAATGGACTGCACAGCCCTAATCCCTGTCTACAGACTGGAGACTGTCACTCTCCCTTCTCCTGAAACTCTCTTTCACTCCCTTGGCTAAACGCAGATTGTATGTGATACAAACAGCAAAGCAAAAGATTAGCCATTAGAAGGGCTGTTAGTATGATGGCTCACCTTCAGCACCAGCATCAACACTACAGGCCTCTGATTCATTATACTGTGCACACAGGCCTAGATAAGCACTCTCTCCCTCCAATATGAGTGTCACAGAGCTGTGCAATTGCGTCAGTGTGCCGAGCCAGGCGGCGTTTGTCCTTTTATAATCCTTGATGATGTCAGACAGACAGCCAATCACAGTAATGCCACAACAAAGATGGCTACGGCATTACAGTGACTCACAGGCAATCCCCGCATGCTTATTGGCTGCATAACAGGCGCCTAAGATGAGGGGCGGGGATTTGAGTTCTACATCAAGCACTGCCCATTGCTTGCTCAGTAGCAAGCACAACCGAGCACCGTGATACTTGAGTGATAATTGAGTATAACCAAGCACTTTTCCTCATCCCTAATGTCTAGACATGGTCCTGATCTCCATGGAGGTATGCTTTTATGCTTTTTTATAGGTTGTCAGTACAATCCTATAGCCCAACTTCCTCTTCTTGACTGATGCAATTTCCTTGCTCTTTTAGAGACTCTGTGTGTGAGTTAGGCTGGTTTCACACTTGCGTTGGACGGAGCTGCGGAGGGCTGCGGTAGTTCCTCCCTTAAGCCCCACCCACTGCCACATCTCTTCCATTCAGCTCCGCCTACGTCGGTATGCGTCCTGGGTACCTATCTTTAACACTGGGTATGAAGGCCATGGGAATGTATGTGGATGCCTTCGCATGCGTCGTTTTGACGCAGCGCCAAACTGCGTAGAACGCAACATGTTGCATTTTTTTGCGGTCGGCGCATGTGAAGACATACATTCACATGGCCTGCGTACCCAATGTTAAAGATAGGTACGATTCCTGGATAATAGATCTTATGGAATTTATTATGAAGCATAACTATTTCTTGTTTGACCGTACCTACTATCTTCAAACCTCGGGGGTGGCCATGGGCGCTAGATGTGCCCCGGCCATTGCTAACCTCTTTTTAGGCTGGTGGGAGGCTACCATGGTCTACCCCCTTGAGGATTTTAAGGAACACGTTTGTTGTTGGAGTCGTTATATCGACGACGTGTTCTTTATTTGGAAAGGGGATGAACAGGGGTGCAGCAAATTTATTGAGGCCCTAAATAATAATGTGCACAACATTATTTTGACGTATTCTTTCTCCCCTACGACAGTTTCCTTTTTGGATCTACAGATTTTGGTCAGTGGCAATGAATTATCGACCAAGTTGTTTCGCAAGTCAACTGCGACTAATAGCCTGTTGGACTATAGAAGTTTTCATCCTAAGCACACTAAAGATGGCGTTCCCATAGGACAGTTCTTAAGAATTCGAAGGAACTGCACCTCTGATGAGGACTTCCGATCGGAGGCCCGAGGATTGACAGACCGATTCAGGCAACGACACTATCCGAAGAAGAGTATCTCTAAGGCCTTTCAACGTGCGGCTCTGAATACACAAGAATCTTTACTAGAGCGTCGGAACAAGGCACGTGATGGTAAGTCTAGGTTCATTACCAACTATAATGACAACTGGTCACAGATTCGAGGTATTCTTCAAAAACATTGGGATATTTTGGCTACTGATCTACATACGTCTCCAGTGGTGGGAGATCGACCCCTGCTTACAGCTAGGAGGGCCCCAAATTTTCGAGACCTGTTGACCAATAGTCACTATCAAAGACAGACGACTAGATTACACCGGGGTGTAGTACTGCATGGTTCCTTTGCCTGCGGTGATTGTAGCATCTGCCCTCATATGACTCCAACTAAGGATTTTTTCATTAGCCCCAAGGATGGTAGTAAGCATAAATTACGTTCCTATATTAACTGCAAAACATCTTATGTCATCTATGCTTTGATTTGTCCTTGTCAACATATCTATGTGGGCCAGACCTCTCAAGAGTTACGCCGTAGGACTCAAAAACACTTTTCCACTATAAATCTGGCGGCTATGGATTCCGCCAAAGGGAAAGTGTTAACCCCGGTTGCTGCACACTATCTAGCTCATCATGATGGCCGGGTGTTGAATACCAAGGTTATAGGTCTGGAAAGGCTTACATTATCAAATAGGGGGGGAGCCTATAAACGGCTCCTCTTACAAAAGGAGGCTCGCTGGATTTTTAATTTGGGTTCTATTGCTCCCGCAGGATTGAACGAAGATCTGCTCTTTACCGGATTCCTGGGCTAATATACCATCGGATATGATTAGATATGGAGGATGTCTGCCATGTATCGTCTTAATACTTGGAGTTGTACCTGGAGAATGTGTATGGACTGTTCTATGTGAACTTAACGTCTGGATTCATATTTCAAGCTCCCAAGGATTTTGAACTGCCCGGCTGGAAGGTTCCTTTGGGGGCTAGTGTATACATGTTATATGGTCTTAGGAGATGGTCCCTTGAACGACTTGTGTTCCTTTGTCATACTGTTTCAGTGGAATTTCTTTTTGTTGAGTTGTTTTTTTTGGCTCAGTTGTAATTTTCCATGTGATTATATGTAAGCCTATTATGGCTTTTTATATAGGTTACTATAGATCTTTTGATACTTAGGTCTTATTATTATATAGATTCGAGGACTGGCTCATTAGGTAGTTGGATTGGGTTCTGGAACACTGTTAGCCTTTAGTACTGGCTCATCAGGCAGGTCGATGGATTTTCATTCCATGTTGGACTATGTATATATATAGGTGTATAGGCCCCTAGCCAGCTCTAACTTCCTTCTTCTCCCTTCCTATGGGTTATTATGCCCTATCGCACATAACTATACTTATTTATAGATATTATAATAACATTGTTTTTTTGTATACCTATATGTATATTTTTATACTACCAGATAATAAAGTTGGCTTTAATCACTCTGGACTTATGCTCAATGTATTCACTGCGGTTGTTGTACATATGTGGCTGCTTGTGTTGAACTCTCCGGAGAGTGTTTGTTGTATGTTTGAACACATGTGACACACTTATATATATAAAAAACAATAATACAGTATAAACATCCCTACTTCCCCTTATTTTGGGGTTTATTTGGGTGTTTGCGTGTTCCTTTTATATATGGGTCCTTTTGTCCTCAGATCTCGATTGAGGACTATTACATTCTTACATATAAGCCCCGTCTATAATTACAACTGGCTCTCTCTTTTTACAGCCTTGCGGTTTCCATTTGCCGGTACTAGCGTCTGGGTGGCTGGCTATCCTTCTCCGCGCAGGCGCCCTCCCATACTCTCCCTTTGGGAGGTGTAGCTTGGGACGCCGCTGGTTGCCATGGTGCCGATTTTAGCAGCTGTACGGCTGGTCACACTATGACTGTGCAGGCACTTGTTTTCCTATGCCCCGTATGGTAGGTGGAGCTTGCGGTACCGCCGATCTCTACAGCACCAGTCTTACTGGCTGTGCAGCTGTCTATTAAATGTTTACGCAAGCGCCTATGCTTTTTCTCTCCTGATGGGAGGCGGTGCTTTGGGAGAGGTGCTGCCTTTTGTCTTATTGGCCCCTGCTACGTCACATGCTTGTGCTACTTCCTTGCTCCTTCCGGTTGGCCGTGCCGCACACACCGGTATGTCGTTTTATTTCCATGCTATATAAGTCGTGTAATTGTGCTTCTTACACATTCCCTGAGGAAGCTCGGTTCGCCGGGCGATACGCGTGGGATATCTCCTCACATCAGGTTGTATGCACGTGGCTATCTCATTATGAGCTATCATTGGTGCTATTTATAGGGTTTACTGCCCCTTCCTTGTCCTGTTCATTCCAGGACTTTGGTCTCCCATCTGGCTTAAAGCTACGTATTTGTGGGAATTGTTTATTTTCCTGTTTGATCCTATTAGCGGTCCTTACCTTGCTATGACCGCATGGGGTACTATTACTATATGAGCCAGTTAGGTTAGAAGGTAGGGGTTACCTTATTCTTATACATGATTCAACCTGCTGTGGTTTGTGTTGAATTTTAAGTATGTTTTATTTATTGTTTGGTGTGTTTTAAGTGTACGAATAAAGTATTTATATATATCTTTTTCTTGTATTATTATTATCTGGATGGTGTGCATATCATGCAGTGATGCTTTTTCTCTAAATTTTTTTTTTCTTGACTCCGTTTATCACTGCCGTTTGCACCCTCCTTATTTATGTTATATATATATATAGCTGTGCGCCTTGTTTCTAGTCTAAAAGATAGGTACGCAGGACGCATGCAGACATAGGTGGAGCTGAATGGAAGAGGTGCCGCAGTGGGTGGGGCTTAACGGAGGAACTACGCAGCCCTCTGCAGCTCTGCCCAATGCAAGTGTGAAACCAGCCTTGCACGCCTAAAGGATGGTCCGTGTGCCATCCTATTTTTTCCCCACACCGATAGGCTTGCATTGGAGTCAACTCGCAGCATGCTATGATTTTTTTCCTCACTGCGAATACAGCTGAGAAAAAATACTCTATTCTTCACTGCCTCATTAAATAACATTGGTCCGAGTGCATTCCCTATTTTTATCAGATTGCAGTAGTCAGATTTATATGCTCAGGTGAGCGAGCCCTAAGGGTATGTGCACACGTTGCGGAATGGTGTGCGGATTTTTCCTCACTAACTTTGGTAAATCCGCAGGAAATCCGCACTGCGATTTACTGCAGAATTACCGCGGATTTACCGCGGTTTTTCCGCGGTTTTTTGTGCGGATTCCACCTGCGGATTTACACCTGTGGATTCCTATTAAGGAGCAGGAGTAAACTGCTACGAAATCCACACAAAGAATTGACATGCTGCGGAATAAATAACGGAGCGTTTCGGAGCGTTTTTTTCCGCAGCATGTGCACTGCGGATTTTGTTTTCCATAGGGTTACATGGTACTGTAAACTCATGGAAAACTGCTGTGAATCCTCAGCTGCCAATCCGCTGTGGATCTGCAGCAAAATCCGCAGTGTGTGCACATAGCCTTACTGTCAGATGTGGACACAGTTAAAACTGCAACCTGTCTGGGAGGCTTGACAACACTAGTGAGCAGCGGAATAGCTAGGGTTTTGGTTCAGGAGGGGCGAAGCTTCTGAGTGGATCTATAACCAGGCAACCTTGATTACAACTGGGTGACGCACCTTAAGACTGCCGTCACACTAGCAGTATTTGGTCAGTATTTTACATCAGTATTTGTAAGCCAAAACCAGGAGTGGGTGATAAATGCAGAAGTGGTGCATATGTTTCTATTATACTTTTCCTCTAATTGTTCCACTCCTGGTTTTGGCTTACAAATACTGATGTAAAATACTGACCAAATACTGAATGTGTGACAGCAGCCTAATAGTGGAGAACCTCAGCAGATGACAGCGTTGTTACTGAAGATAATCTCTATATAAAGACCAACATATTACCGCCATATGGTCAGTGGTAGATACCAGTCCTACAGAACATATGAGAGATCACTGCACAGTTACAGATAATGACTTACCACTGACGTTCTTTCTGATGGAATCATTCATTTTTCCCGTCTTTTCCATCTGGCCCAGATCGACATGACAACTTCTTCCATCCTGGACTCGTCTGCAGAGAATACAACAAAGACACATTTCACTTCTCACATTCCAGCCCATCACCAACTATTCCTAACCTGCATAAACTCCTCATCCTGCTGATACCCCAATACTGAGCCGCTGCTGCCGTATGTGTCCCTATTACCACACCTGCTGTGTGGTTCTCTGTGCCTTCTAAACTCTAAAGCAACTCCCTATAATATAGTAATGCCGGGTGCAAGTGCCCTAGAAAACAGTGCCCATATTTTGCCCCCTAGAAAGTAATAATGTACTGTGTGTGCCCCTTTGATAGTAACAGTAACCTGAGTTCCCCTATAACACTAAGTGCCCACTTTACATTTAATAATGTCCCAAGTCTCCCCCTGTACAGCTCCCTTATACACAGAATGATGCTCTCTTATACACAGTATAATGCCCCTCACTGTATAGTACCACCCACACAGTATACTGACCCCTTAGTAGCCTCCAAACTGTTTGATGGCTCCAACACTGTATGATGGCCCCTTCACTGTAATCCCCACACTGTACGATGGCCCCCTCACTGTGATCTCCACACTGTATGATGGCCCTCTAGATAGCCTCCATATAGTATAATGCACCAGATAGTCCCAAATGTAGTATAATGCAGTCCCCATAAGCCTCCATATAGTATAATGCACTCCCTATAGGCCTACTATATATTGTATAATGCACCCCCCATAGGCAGACTCTATAGCACAAGGCAGCCCCCATAGGCAAACTCTATACTGTATAATGCATCCCCCATAGGCAGACTCTGTTGCACAAGGCAGCAACCATAGGCAGACTCTATAGCACAAGGCAGCACCCATAGGCAGACTTTGTAGTATCAGGCAGTAACCCATAGGCAGACCCTGTAGTATAAAGCAGCACACCCATAGGCAGACCCTGTAGTCGAAGACATCACCCCCATAGGCAGACCCTATAATATAAGGCAGCACCCCATAGGCAGACCCTGTAGTATAAGACAGCACTCCTATAGGCAGACCCTGTAGTATGACAGCACCCCCATAGGCAGATCCTGTAATCTAAGGCAGCACCCCCATAGGCAGACCCTATAGTATAAAGGAGCACCCCTATAGGCAGACCCTGTAATATAAGGCAGCATCCCTATAGGCAGACCCTGCATCATAAGGCAGCACCCCTATAGGCAGACCCTGTAGTATAAGGCAGCACCCTCATAGGAAGACCCTGTAGTATAAGGCAACACCTCTATAGACAGACTCTGTAGTATAAGTCAGCACCCCCATAGGCAGACCCTGTAGTATAAGACAGCACCCCCATAGGCAGACCCTGTAATATAAGGCAGCACCCCATAGGAAGATTCTGTATATAAGACAGCACCCCTATAGGCAGACCCTGTAATATAAGCCAGCACCCCTATAGGCAGACCCTGAAATATAAGACAGCACACCCATAGGCAGGCCCTGTAATATAAGGCAGCACCCCATAGGCAGACCCTGTAGTATAAGACAGCACCCCCATAGGCAGACCCTGTAGTAGAAGGCAGCACTTCTATAGGCAGACCCTGTAGTATAAAACAGCACCCCATAGGCAGATCCTGTAATCTAAGGCAGCACCCCCATAGGCAGACCCTGTAGTATAAAGGAGCACCCCTATAGGCAGACCCTGTAATATAAGGCAGCACCCCTATAGGCAGACCCTGTAACATAAGGCAGCACCCCTATAGGCAGACCCTGTAGTATAAGGCAGATCCCCCATAGGCAGATCCTGTACTATAAGGCAGCACCCCTATAGGCAGACCCTGTAGTATAAGGCAGCACCCCCATAGGAAGACCCTGGAGTATAAGGCAGCACTCCTATAGACAGACCCTGTAGTATAAGTTGGCACCCCCATAGGCAGACCCTGTATTATAAGACAGCACCCCCCTAGGCAGACCCTGTAATATAAGGCAGCACCCCCATAGGAAGATCCTGTAGTATAAGACAGCACCCCTATAGGCAGACCCTGTAATATAAGGCAGCACCCCTATAGGCAGATCCTGAAATATAAGACAGCACCCCCATAGGCAGGCCCTGTAATACAAGGCAGCACCCGATAGACAGATCCGGTAGTATAAGACAGCACCCCTATAGGCAGACCCTGTAATATAAGGCAGTACCCCTATAGGCAGACCCTGTAGTATAAGGCAGCATCCCCATAGGCAGACCCTGTAATATAAGGCAACACCCCCATAGGCAGACCCTGTAGTATAAGGCAGCACCCCTATAGGCAGACCTTGTAATATAAGGCAGCACCCCTATAGGCAGACCCTTTAATATAAGGCAGCACCCCTTTAGGCAGACCCTGTAATATAAGGCAACACCCCCATAGGCGGACCTTGTAATATAAGGCAGCACCCCCATAGGCAGATCCTGTAGTATAAGACAGCACCCCTATAGGCAGACCCTGTAATATAAGGCAGCACCCCTATAGGCAGATCCTGTAATATAAGGCAGCAGCCCCATAGGCAGATCCTGTAGTATAAAACAGCCCCCCTGTTGTGAATTCCATTCTGAAGCTCCCTCCTGTGGTGGCTAATGGTACTTTTGTGAGTTCTGCCCTTGGGCTCCCTCTGGTGGTTTCGAGTGGAACTGCTGCTCCTTTAGGTAGCAGTGGCAGCTGCCTTCACTAATCGCCTTGCCTGGGTTTGTTATTTAAACCTGCTCTGGGCTTTAGTTCATGCCAGCTGTCAATGTTCTTGGTTGGATTTGGTTCTCTCCTTGGATTTCTCATATGGCCTGTCCTTGTCAGCAAAAGATAAGTTTTTGCTAGTTTTTGTTTGTCCATTTTCCTGGACTCTATTGCTCTGCAAATATGTCTGTTTTTGTCCAGCTTGTCACTATGTCATATTCAGGCTAGCTGGAAGCTCTGGGAAGCAGATTTGCCCCTCCACACCGTGAGTCGGTGTGGAGTTAATTTTTGTAAACTCTGCGTGGATTTTGTAGTTTTTAATACTGACCGCACAGTATCCTTTTCTCTCTGTCTATCAAGTTTAGTATTGGCCTCCTTTGCTGAAATCTGATTTCATTTCTGTGTACGTCATTTCCTTCTTCACTCACAGTCAATATTTGTGGGGGGCTGTCTTTCCTTTTTGGGTTTTCTCTGAGGCAAGATAGCTTTCTATTTCCTTCTTTAGGGGTAGTTAGTTCTTAGGCTGTGAAGAGGTGTCTAGGGAGAGTCAGGAACATCCCACGGCTATTACTAGTGTTGTTGTTAGGATTAGGGACTGCGGTCAGTAGAGATACCACCTTCTCAGAGCTCGTCCCATGTTGCGTTTTAGCCACCAGGTCATATCAGTGTGGCCTCTTAACCACCAGGTCATAACAGTACAGCTGGCCCACAATGTGTTAAATGCATCTCAAAAGAGGGAAAAGAAAGTTCTGAGTCATTTTTTTTTCCTTTGTAGCTTGTTTTGTCTTTTTTTTCCCCTTAATCTCTGGGTGGTTCAGGATGTTGGTGCTGATATGGAGGTTCAGGGTCTGTCCTTGCGCGTGGATCAACTCGCTGCAAGGGTACAGAGTATCCAAGATTATGTTGTCCAGACTCCGGTATTAGAGCCTAGAATTCATATTCCTGATTTATTTTCTGGGGATAGATCTAGATTTTTGAACTTTAAAAATAATTGCAGATTGTTTTTTGCTCTGAGACCCCGTTCCTCTGGTGACCCCATTCAGCAGGTGAAGATTGTTATTTCTTTGCTGCGTGGCGACCCGCAGGACTGGGCATTCTCCCTTGAGCCAGGAAATCCTGCATTGCTCAATATTGACGCATTTTTTCAAGCGCTCGGATTGCTGTATGACGAGCCTAATTCTGTGGATCAGGCAGAAAAAACTTTGCTGGCTCTGTGTCAGGGTCAGGAAGCAGCAGAAGTATACTGCCAGAAATTTAGAAAGTGGTCTGTGCTCACAAAATGGAATGAGTATGCCCTGGCAGCGATTTTCAGAAAGGGTCTTTCTGAAGCCCTTAAAGATGTTATGGTGGGCTTTCCTGTTATGACCCCAGTGGACAGGGTCTCAGAGGAACGTGTAAGTCTGCGAGATTCAAAAATCCAGCTCATAGGGCTGTGGTAACTGGGTTGACCAAATAGCTACTCCTAACGCCAACACTAGAAGTAGCCGGGGATCATGCCTACGGTGATCGCTAGATGACTCGCGCCAGCCGGAGAATCTAACTACCCCTAGGAGAAGAAAACAAAGACCTCTCTTGCCTCCAGAGAAAGGGACCCCAAAGCAAGATACAAGCCCCCCACAAATAATAACGGTGAGGTAAGAGGAAATGACAAACACAGAAATGAACCAGGTTCAGCAAAGAGAGGCCAGCTTACTAATAGCAGAATATAGCAAGATAACTTATCTGGTCAACAAAAACCCTATAAAAATCCACGCTGGAGATTCAAGAACCCCCGAACCGTCTAACGGTCCGGGGGGAGAACACCAGCCCCCTAGAGCTTCCAGCAAAGGTCAGGATACAGATTGGAACAAGCTGGACAAAAATACCAAACAAAACAAAAGCAAAAAGCAAAGAAGCAGACTTAGCTTGAAATACAGGAACCAGGATCATAGGACAAGAGCACAACAGATTAGCTCTGATTTCAACGATGCCAGGCATTGAACTGAAGGTCCAGGGAGCTTATATAGCAACGCCCCTGAACTAACGGCCCAGGTGAGGATATAGGAAAAGACAGAAGCTCCAGAGTCAAATCACTAATGACCACTAGAGGGAGCAAAAAGCAAAATCACAACAGTACCCCCCCCTTAGTGAGGGGTCACCGAACCCTCACCACGACCACCAGGGCGATCAGGACGAGCGGCGTGAAAGGCACGAACTAAATCGGCCGCATGAACATCAGAGGCGACCACCCAGGAATTATCTTCCTGACCATAGCCCTTCCACTTGACCAGGTACTGAAGCCTCCGCCTGGAGAGACGAGAATCCAAGATCTTCTCCACCACGTACTCCAACTCGCCCTCAACCAACACCGGAGCAGGAGGCTCAGCAGAAGGAACCACAGGCACAACGTACCGCCGCAACAAGGACCTATGAAACACGTTGTGGATAGCAAACGACACAGGAAGATCCAGGCGAAAGGATACAGGATTAAGGATTTCCAATATCTTGTAAGGACCAATAAAACGAGGTTTAAATTTGGGAGAGGAAACCTTCATAGGAACAAAGCGGGAAGAAAGCCACACCAAATCCCCAACACGTAGTCGGGGACCCACACCGCGGCGGCGGTTGGCAAAGCGCTGAGCCCTCTCCTGTGACAACTTCAAGTTGTCCACCACAAGATTCCAGATCCGCTGCAACCTATCCACCACAGAATCCACCCCAGGGCAGTCAGAAGGTTCCACATGACCCGAAGAAAAACGAGGGTGGAAACCAGAGTTGCAGAAAAACGGCGAAACCAAGGTGGCGGAACTAGCCCGATTATTAAGGGCAAACTCAGCCAACGGCAAGAAGGTCACCCAATCGTCCTGATCAGCAGAGACAAAACACCTCAAATAAGCCTCCAAAGTCTGATTAGTTCGCTCCGTCTGTCCATTAGTCTGAGGATGGAAAGCAGACAAAAACGACAAGTCAATGCCCATCCTACTACAAAAGGATCGCCAGAATCTGGAAACGAACTGGGATCCTCTGTCTGACACAATATTCTCAGGGATGCCGTGCAAACGAACCACGTTCTGGAAAAACACAGGAACCAGATCGGAAGAGGAAGGCAGCTTAGGCAAAGGAACCAAATGGACCATCTTGGAGAAGCGATCTCATATCACCCAGATAACAGACATGCCTTGAGACACCGGAAGATCAGAAATGAAATCCATGGAGATATGTGTCCAAGGTCTCTTAGGGACAGGCAAGGGCAAGAGCAACCCGCTGGCACGAGAACAGCAAGGCTTAGCTCGAGCACAAGTCCCACAGGACTGTACAAATGACCGCACATCCCTAGACAAGGAAGGCCACCAAAAGGATCTGGCCACCAGATCTCTGGTGCCAAAAATTCCTGGGTGACCTGCCAACACCGAGGAATGAACCTCGGAAATGACTCTGCTGGTCCACTTATCAGGCACAAACAGTCTGTCAGGTGGACAAGAATCAGGCCTATCAGCCTGAAATCTCTGCAACACACGTCGCAGATCTGGAGAAATAGCTGACAAGATAATACCATCCTTAAGAATACCAACAGGTTCAGCGACTCCAGGAGCATCAGGCACAAAGCTCCTGGAAAGAGCATCGGCCTTCACATTTTTTGAACCTGGTAAATACGAGACAACAAAGTCAAAACGGGAGAAAAACAATGACCAGCGGGCCTGTCTAGGATTCAGGCGTTTAGCAGACTCGAGATACATCAGATTTTTGTGATCAGTCAAGACCACCACACGATGCTTAGCACCCTCGAGCCAATGACGCCACTCCTCAAATGCCCATTTCATGGCCAACAACTCCCGATTGCCCACATCATAATTTCGCTCCGCAGGCGAAAACTTCCTAGAGAAAAAGGCGCAAGGTCTCATAACAGAGCAACCAGGGCCTCTCTGCGACAAAACGGCCCCTGCTCCAATCTCTGAAGCATCCACCTCAACCTGAAAGGGAAGCGAGACATCAGGCTGGCACAAAACAGGCGCCGAAGTAAACCGACGTTTCAACTCCTGGAAAGCCTCCACGGCAGCAGGAGCCCAATTAACCACATCGGAGCCCTTCTTGGTCATATCCGTCAAAGGTTTCACAATGCTAGAAAAGTTAGCGATAAAACGACGGTAGAAGTTAGCGAAACCCAAGAACTTCTGAAGACTCTTAACTGACGAGGGCTGAGTCCAATCAAGAATAGCTCGGACCTTGACTGGGTCCATCTCCACAGCAGAAGGGGAAAAAATGAACCCCAAAAAGGGAACCTTCTGTACACCAAAAAGACACTTTGAGCCCTTGACAAACAAAGAATTTTCACGCAAAATTTTAAAGACCATCCTGACCTGCTCCACATGCGAGTCCCAATTATCAGAAAAAACCAGAATATCATCCAGATAAACGATCAAAAATTTATCCAGATAGTTCCGGAAAATGTCATGCATAAATGACTGAAAAACTGAAGGGGCATTAGAGAGCCCAAAAGGCATCACCAAGTACTCAAAATGACCTTCGGGCGTATTGAATGCGGTTTTCCATTCATCCCCTTGCTTAATGCGCACAAGGTTGTACGCAGCACGAAGGTCTATCTTGGTAAACCACTTGGCACCTTTAATCCGGGCAAACAAGTCAGACAACAGCGGCAAAGGATACTGAAATTTGACAGTGATCTTATTTAAAAGCCGATAGTCAATACAAGGCCTCAAAGATCCGTCCTTTTTAGCCACAAAAAAGAATCCCGCACCAAGAGGGGAAGAATACGGACGGATGTGTCCTTTCTCCAGAGACTCCTTGATATATGAACGCATAGCGGTATGTTCAGGTATCGACAGATTAAACAGTCTTCCCTTAGGAAATTTACTGCCTGGAATCAAATCTATTGCACAGTCACATTCCCTATGAGGAGGCAATGCACTGGACCTGGACTCGCTAAAGACATCCTGATAATCAGACAAATACGCCGGAACTTCCGAAGGCGTAGAAGAAGCAATAGACACAGGCAGGGAATCCTCATGAATACCACGACAGCCCCAACTAGACACTGACATAGCCTTCCAGTCAAGGACTGGATTATGGGTCTGTAACCATGGCAGCCCCAAAACAACCAAATCATGCATTTTATGTAGAACGAGAAAACGTATCACCTCGCGGTGTTCAGGAGTCATGCACATGGTAACCTGTGTCCAATACTGCGGTTTATTTTCTGCTAATGGCGTAGCATCAATACCCCTAAGAGGGATAGGATTTTCTAATGGTTCAAGAATAAAACCACAGCGCTTAGCAAATGAGAGATCCATAAGACTCAGGGCAGCACCTGAATCTACAAACGCCATGACAGGATAAGATGACAGTGAGCAAATCAAAGTTACAGACAGAATAAACTTAGGATGCAAATTACCAACGGTGACAGGACTAACAACCTTAGATATACGTTTAGAGCATGCTGAGATAACATGTGTAGAATCACCACAGTAGTAGCACAAGCCATTCCGGCGTCTATGAATTTTCCTCTCATTTCTAGTCAGGATTCTATCACATTGCATCAAATCAGGTGTCCGTTCAGACAACACCATGAGGGAATTTGCGGTTTTTCTATCACATTGCATCACATCAGGTGTCTGTTCAGACAACAACATGAGGGAATTTGCGGTTTTGCGCTCCCGCAACCGCCGGTCAATTTGAATAGCCAGGGACATGGTATCATTCAGACCTGTGGGAATGGGAAAACCCACCATAACATTCTTAATGGCCTCAGAAAGGCCATTTCTAAAATTAGCGGCCAGTGCACACTCGTTCCAATGTGTCAGCACGGACCATTTCCGAAATTTTTGGCAATACACCTCAGCCTCGTCCTGGCCCTGAGACATAGCCAGCAAGGCTTTCTCTGCCTGAATCTCAAGATTGGGTTCCTCATAAAGTAAACCGAGCGCCAGAAAAAACGCATCAATATCAGCCAATGCCGGATCTCCTGGCGCCAACGAAAAAGCCCAATCTTGAGGGTCACCCCGTAAGAATGAAATAACAATTTTTACTTGTTGAGCAGAGTCTCCAGACGAACAAGGTTTCAGGGACAAAAACAATTTACAATTATTCCTGAAATTCCTAAACTTAAATCGGTCTCCTGAAAACAGTTCAGGAATCGGAATCTTGGGTTCAGACCTAGGATTTCTAGTAACATAATCTTGTATACCCTGCACACGAGCGGCAAGCTGGTCCACACTTGTAATCAAGGTCTGGACATTCATGTCTGCAGCAAGCTTAAGCCACTCTGAGGTAAAGGGGAAAAGAAAAAAAAAAAAAAAAAAAAAAATGAGAGAGGGAAAAAAAAAACTCAAAATTTTCTTTCTTTTAATCCCACTTCTGCAATGCATTAAACATTTAATACTGGCCTGGCATACTGTTATGACCCCAGTGGACAGGGTCTCAGAGGAACGTGTAAGTCTGCGAGATTCAAAAATCCAGCTCATAGGGCTGTGGTAACTGGGTTGACCAAATAGCTACTCCTAACGCCAACACTAGAAGTAGCCGGGGATCATGCCTACGGTGATCGCTAGATGACTCGCGCCAGCCGGAGAATCTAACTACCCCTAGGAGAAGAAAACAAAGACCTCTCTTGCCTCCAGAGAAAGGGACCCCAAAGCAAGATACAAGCCCCCCACAAATAATAACGGTGAGGTAAGAGGAAATGACAAACACAGAAATGAACCAGGTTCAGCAAAGAGAGGCCAGCTTACTAATAGCAGAATATAGCAAGATAACTTATCTGGTCAACAAAAACCCTATAAAAATCCACGCTGGAGATTCAAGAACCCCCGAACCGTCTAACGGTCCGGGGGGAGAACACCAGCCCCCTAGAGCTTCCAGCAAAGGTCAGGATACAGATTGGAACAAGCTGGACAAAAATACCAAACAAAACAAAAGCAAAAAGCAAAGAAGCAGACTTAGCTTGAAATACAGGAACCAGGATCATAGGACAAGAGCACAACAGATTAGCTCTGATTTCAACGATGCCAGGCATTGAACTGATGGTCCAGGGAGCTTATATAGCAACGCCCCTGAACTAACGGCCCAGGTGAGGATATAGGAAAAGACAGAAGCTCCAGAGTCAAATCACTAATGACCACTAGAGGGAGCAAAAAGCAAAATCACAACACTTTCCTACGCCTGCTGGTCTGAATGAGTCAATGTCTTTGGCCATTCAGATTGATCGGCGCTTGCGCGAGCGCAAGGTGGTGCACCATATGGCAGTGTCCTCTGAGCAGAGTCCTGAGCCTATGCAATGTGATAGGATTTTGACTAGAGCAGAAAGGCAGAAATTCAGATGTCAGAATGGCCTGTGTTTTTACTGTGGTGATTCTGCTCATGCTATTTCTGATTGCCCTAAGCGTACTAAGAGGGTCCCTAGGTCTGTTACCATTAGTACTGGTAGTACAAGAGATGTGGTGCACTCCGCATGGAAAAAAAACCAAGGAGACGGACTCAGTGCTACAGGACCCTTGCAGACTCCGCCCACTCCGGACTGCCTCTGTACCTTTTCTACCCTCCATTAAAAGTGTGGTTTTGACAAAGACCAGCCTTGGTCGAAACGTTAACCGTAACTTAAAGTATCCGTCATTTTCTCTGAACACTAATAAGCATTTGGTGATGCCTGTACTAAAAATAAAAAATACAACTTTCACGTAAAAACCTGCAAGTCTTGAGTGTGCGGCTGTTTTTTCTATAACCATTAGTACTGTACAGCCTAAATTTCTCTTGTCTGTTACCCTGATTTGCTCATTGTCGTCCTTTTCTGTTATGGCATTTGTGGATTCTGGCGCTGCCCTGAACTTAATGGACTTAGAATTTGCCAAGCGCTGTGATTTTTCCTTGGAGCCTTTGCTGTTGTGAATTTGGATTCTGGGCTCCCCCGGTGGCTACTGGTGGAATTGAACTTGTGACATCATCTTCCCTGTTCACCTGTTCTGATTAGTTCTGGGTGTCGCTATATAACCTGGCTTCTCTCTTAGATGCTTGCCGGTCAACAATGTTATCAGAAGCCTCTCTGTGCTTGTTCCTATTGAGGCTTATGCTAGTTCTCTGGCCATGGAGATCATGACAGTTTGACCGGCCCACTAAAGGGTTAAAATCCTTGGCTGAGAAAGGAGAGAAATAAGAAGTCTGCTGAAAATTTTTTTTTTTTTTTTTTTTTTTTTTTTTTCTCTAGTAGTTAGTGTGCTCTTAATTGGATCACTTGCCAGTCTGTCTATGCTGCAGTCTTTCTTTTTTTTTCTCTCTCCTTCTAATCTTTGAATGGCTCTATGTTCACCTGTCTATAATGGATCTACAGAGTGTAACTGCAGGTTTGAATAATCTCGCCACGAAAGTACAAAGTTTGCAAGATTTTGTGGTTCATGCTCCGGTATCAGAGCCGAGAATTCCTTTGCCGGAATTCTTCTCAGGGAATAGATCTAGCTTTCAGAATTTTAGAAATAATTGTAAGTTATTTTTGTCTCTGAAATCTCGTTCTGCTGGAGACCCTGCACAGCAGGTTGGGATTGTGATTTCCTTGCTCCGCGGCGACCCTCAAGATTGGGCTTTTGCATTGGCACCAGGGGATCCTGCGTTGCGCAATGTGGATGCGTTTTTTCTGGCCTTGGGCTTGCTTTATGAGGAACCTCATTTGGAACTTCAGGCAGAAAAAACTTTGATGTCCCTATCGCAGGGGCAAGATGAAGCTGAAATTTACTGCCAAAGATTCCGTAAATGGTCTGTGCTTACTCAGTGGAATGAGTGTGCCTTGGCGGCTACTTTCAGAGAGGGTCTTTCTGATGCCATTAAGGATGTTATGGTGGGGTTCCCTGTGCCTGCAAGTCTGAATGAGTCCATGACAATGGCCATTCAGATCGATAGGCGTCTGCGGGAGCGCAAACCAGTGCACCATCTGGCGGTGTCCACTGAGAAGACGCCAGAAAACATGCAGTGTGATAGAATTCTGTCCAGAAGCGAGCGGCAGAATTTTAGACGGAAAAATGGGTTGTGTTTCTATTGTGGGGATTCTACTCATGTTATATCAGCATGCTCTAAGCGTACTAAAAAGCTTGATAAATCCGTTCCCATTGGCACTTTACAGTCTAAATTTATTTTGTCTGTGACCCTGATTTGCTCTTTGTCATCTATTACTACGGACGCCTATATCGACTCTGGCGCCGCTTTGAGTCTTATGGATTGGTCCTTTGCCAATCGTTGTGGGTATGATTTAGAGCCTTTGGAGACTCTTATTCCTCTGAAGGGGATTGACTCCACCCCATTGGCTAATAATAAACCACAATTCTGGACACAAGTGACTATGTGTATTAATCCGGATCACCAGGAGACTATTCGTTTTCTGGTGCTGTATAATCTACATGATGATTTGGTGCTAGGATTGCCATGGCTGCAGTCTCACAACCCAGTCCTTGACTGGAGAGCTATGTCTGTGTTGAGCTGGGGATGTAAGGGGACTCATGGGGACGTACCTTTGGTGTCCATTTCATCATCTATTCCCTCTGAAATCCCTGAGTTCCTGTCTGATTATCGTGAGATTCGTGACGTCTTTGAAGAACCCAAGCTGGGTTCGCTACCTCCGCACCGTGAGTGCGATTGTGCTATAGATTTAATTCCGGGTAGTAAATACCCAAAGGGTCGTTTATTTAATCTGTCTGTGCCTGAACATACTGCTATGCGAGAATATATAAAGGAGTCCTTGGAAAAGGGACATATTCGTCCATCGTCATCTCCCTTAGGAGCCGGTTTTTTCTTTGTGTCAAAAAAAGACGGCTCTTTGAGACCATGTATTGATTATCGGCTTTTGAATAAAATCACGGTTAAATATCAATACCCATTGCCGTTGCTGACTGATTTGTTTGCTCGCATAAAGGGGGCCAAGTGGTTCTCTAAGATTGATCTCCGTGGGGCGTATAATTTGGTGCGGATCAGGCAGGGGGCAGTGTTGTCGCAGAAAAGTTCTGACTGCGCCGTGATGAGGCCTTGTGCCTTCTTTTCCCGTAAATTTTCGCCCGCTGAGCGGAATTATGATGTTGGGAATCGGGAGCTTTTGGCCATGAAGTGGGCGTTTGAGGAGTGGCGCCATTGGCTCGAGGGGGCCAGACATCAGGTGGTGGTATTGACTGACCACAAAAATTTGATCTATCTTGAGACCGCCAGGCGCCTGAATCCTAGACAGGCGCGCTGGTCATTGTTTTTCTCTCGGTTTAATTTTGTGGTATCGTACCTACCGGGTTCTAAGAATGTTAAGGCGGATGCCCTTTCTAGGAGTTTTGAGCCTGATTCACCCGGCAACTCTGACCCCACAGGTATTCTTAAGGAGGGAGTTATCTTGTCAGCCGTTTCTCCAGACCTGCGGCGGGCCTTGCAGGAGTTTCAGGCGGATAGACCGGATCGTTGTCCGCCTGATAGGTTGTTTGTTCCTGATGATTGGACCAGTAGAGTCATCTCTGAGGTACATTCTTCTGCATTGGCAGGTCATCCTGGAATTTTTGGTACCAGGGATTTGGTGGCAAGATCCTTCTGGTGGCCTTCCCTGTCACGAGATGTGCGAGGCTTTGTGCAGTCTTGTGACGTTTGTGCTCGGGCCAAGCCTTGTTGTTCTCGGGCTAGTGGATTATTGTTGCCCTTGCCTATTCCTAAGAGGCCTTGGACACACATCTCGATGGATTTTATTTCTGATCTGCCTGTTTCTCAGAAGATGTCTGTCATCTGGGTGGTGTGTGACCGTTTTTCTAAGATGGTCCATTTGGTTCCCCTGCCCAAATTGCCTTCTTCTTCCGAGTTGGTGCCCCTGTTTTTTCAAAATGTTGTTCGTTTGCATGGTATTCCTGAGAATATCGTTTCTGACAGAGGAACCCAATTTGTGTCTAGATTTTGGCGGGCATTCTGTGCTAGGATGGGCATAGATTTGTCTTTTTCGTCTGCTTTTCACCCTCAGACTAATGGCCAGACCGAGCGGACTAATCAGACCCTGGAGACATATCTGAGGTGTTTTGTGTCTGCTGACCAGGATGATTGGGTTGCTTTTTTGCCATTGGCGGAGTTCGCCCTCAATAATCGGGCCAGCTCTGCCACTTTGGTGTCCCCGTTTTTCTGTAATTCGGGGTTCCACCCTCGATTTTCCTCCGGTCAGATGGAATCCTCGGATTGTCCTGGAGTGGATGCGGTGGTGGAGAGATTGTATCATATCTGGGGGCAGGTGATGGACAATTTAAAGTTGTCCCAGGAGAAGACTCAGCTTTTTGCCAACCGTCACCGTCGTGTTGGTCCTCGGCTTTGTGTTGGAGATTTGGTGTGGTTGTCTTCTCGTTTTGTCCCTATGAGGGTCTCATCTCCTAAGTTTAAGCCTCGGTTCATCGGTCCGTATAAAATATTGGAGATTCTTAACCCTGTTTCCTTCCGTTTGGACCTCCCTGCATCCTTTTCTATTCATAACGTTTTTCATCGGTCGTTATTGCGCAGGTATGAGGCACCGGTTGTGCCTTCCGTTGAGCCTCCTGCTCCGGTGTTGGTTGAGGGTGAGTTGGAGTACGTTGTGGAAAAAATCCTAGACTCCCGTGTTTCCAGACGGAGACTCCAGTATCTGGTCAAGTGGAAGGGATACGGCCAGGAGGATAATTCTTGGGTCACTGCATCTGATGTTCATGCCTCTGATCTGGTTCGTGCCTTTCATAGGGCCCATCCTGATCGCCCTGGTGGTTCTGGTGAGGGTTCGGTGCCCCCTCCTTGAGGGGGGGGTACTGTTGTGAATTTGGATTCTGGGCTCCCCCGGTGGCTACTGGTGGAATTGAACTTGTGACATCATCTTCCCTGTTCACCTGTTCTGATTAGTTCTGGGTGTCGCTATATAACCTGGCTTCTCTGTTAGATGCTTGCCGGTCAACAATGTTATCAGAAGCCTCTCTGTGCTTGTTCCTATTGAGGCTTATGCTAGTTCTCTGGCCATGGAGATCATGACACTTTGCAGAGCCCTATTCCCTTAAGGGGGATTGACGCTACGCCATTGGCCAAGAATAAACCTCAGTACTGGACACAGTTAACCATGTACATGGCTCCAACACATCAGGAAAATATTCGCTTTTTGGTGTTGCATAATTTGCATGATGTTGTTGTGCTGGGTTTTCCATGGTTACAGGTACATAATCCAGTGCTGGATTGGAGATCTATGTCTGTAACTGGTTGGGGTTGTCAGGGGATACATAGTGATATTCCTTTGATGTCCATTTCCTCGTCCCCTTCTTCTGAAGTTCCTGAGTTTTTGTCGGATTTCCAGGATATATTTGATGAGCCCAAGTCCAGTTCCCTGCCTCCTCATAGGGACTGCGATTGTGCCATTAATTTGATTCCTAGCTGTAAGTTCCCTAAGGGCCGACTTTTCAATCTGTCTGTGCCAGAGCATGCCGCTATGCGGAGTTATGTAAAGGAGTCCTTGGAGAAGGGACATATTCGCCCGTCTTCGTCACCGTAGGGAGCGGGATTTTTTTTTGTTGCCAAGAAGGATGGCTCCTTGAGACCCTGTATAGATTATCGCCTTCTCAATAAGATCACTGTCAAATTCCAGTACCCTTTACCTTTACTTTCTGATTTGTTTGCTCGGATTAGGGGTGCCAGTTGGTTTACTAAAATCGACCTTCGAGGGGCGTATAATCTCATGCGTATTAAACAAGGTGATGAATAGAAAACAGCATTTAATACGCCCGAAGGCCATTTTGAATATCTTGTGATGCCATTCGGGCTCTCTAATGCTCCATCGGTATTTCAGTCCTTTATGCATGATATCTTCCGGAATTATCTGGATAAATTCATGATTGTGTATTTGGATAATATTTTGGTTTTCTCCGATGATTGGGAGTCTCATGTGAAGCAGGTTAGGATGGTATTTCAGGTCCTTCGTGCTAATGCGTTGTTTGGAAGGGGTCTAAGTGCCTCTTTGGAGTTCAGAAGGTTTCTTTTTTGGGTTTCATTTTTTCTCCCTCGGCTATTGAAATGGACCCTGTTAAAGTCCAGGCCATTCATGATTGGACTCAACCTACATCTGTAAAGAGCCTTCAGAATTTTTTGGGCTTTGCCAATTTTTATCGCCGCTTTATTGCTAATTTTTCTAGTGTGGTGAAGCCTCTGACCGATTTGACGAGGAAGGGTGCTGATGTGATGAATTGGTCCTCTGCGGCTGTTGAAGCCTTTCAGGAGCTTAAACGTCGTTTTACTTCTGCCCCTGTGTTGCGTCAGCCAGATGTTTCTCTCCCTTTTCAGGTTGAGGTTGATGCTTCTGAGATTGGGGCAGGGGCCGTTTTGTCTCAGAGAAATTCTGATGGCTCTTTGATGAAACCATGTGCTTTCTTCTCCAGAAAGTTTTCGCCTGCTGAGCGTAATAAAGATGTCGGCAATCGGGAGTTGTTGGCTATGAAGTGGGCATTTGAAGAGTGGCGACATTGGCTTGAGGGAGCCAAGCATCGCGTGGTGGTCTTGACTAGTGTTGAGCATTCCGATACCGCAAGTATCGGGTATCGGCCGATACTTGCGGTATCGGAATTCCGATACCGAGATCCGATACTTTTGTGGTATCGGGAATCGGAATCGGAAGTTTCCAGTGTATGGTTCCCAGGGTCTGAAGGAGAGGAAACTCTCCTTCAGGCCCTGGGATCCATATCCATGTAAAAAATAAAGAATTAAAATAAAAAATAGGGATATACTCACCCTCTGACGCGCCCTGGTAGTAACCTGCTTTGCTTAAAATGAGCGCGTTCAGCACCTTCCATGACGTCACGACTTCTGATTGGTCGCGTGCCGCTCATATGACCGCCACGCGACCAATCACAAGCCGCGACGTCATCCCTCAGGTCCTAAATTCCCTTCTAGGAATTTAGGACCTGAGGGATGACGTCACGGCTTCTGATTGGTCGCGTGGCGGTCACATGAGCGGCATGCGACCAATCAGAAGCCGTGACGTCATGGAAGGTACTGAACGCGCTCATTTTAAGCAAAGAAGGCTGCCGGTTCACAGCGGTAAGGTCCAGGCTACGTCGGAGAGGTGAGTATATCAATATTTTTTATTTTAATTCTTTATTTTACACATTTATATGGATCCCAGGGCCTGAAGGAGAGTTTCCTCTCCTTCAGACCCTTGGAACCATCAGGGATACCTTCCAATACTTGAGTCCCATTGACTTGTATTGGTATCGGGTATCAATATTGGCGAGATCCGATACTTTGCCGGTATCGGCCGATACTTTACGATACCGATACTTTCAAGTATCGGACGGTATCACTCAACACTAGTCTTGACTGATCATAAGAATCTGATTTACCTCCAGTCTGCTAAGCGGTTGAATCCCAGACAAGCTCGGTGGTCTCTGTTTTTCTCACGTTTTGATTTTGTGGTCTCGTATATTCCGGGATCTAAGAATGTGAAGGCTGATGCCCTTTCTAGGAGTTTTTTGCCTGATTCTCTGGGAGTTCTTGAGCCGGCTGGGATTCTCAAGGATGGGGTGATTCTTTCTGCCATCTCCCCTGATTTGCGGCGGGTACTTCAGGAGTTTCAGGCTGATAAACCTGACCGCTGTCCTGTGGGGAAACTGTTTGTTCCTGATAGATGGACTAGCAGGGTAATTTCTGTGGTTCATTGTTCGGTGTTGGCTGGTCACCCTGGGATTTTCGGTACCAGAGATTTGGTGGCTAGGTCCTTTTGGTGGCCTTCCTTGTCGCGGGATGTGCGTTCGTTTGTGCAGTCCTGTGGGACCTGTGCTCGGGCTAAGCCTTGCTGTTCCCGTGCCAGTGGGTTGCTTTTGCCTTTGCCTATTCCTGAGAGGCCCTGGACGCATATTTCCATGGATTTTATTTCTGATCTTCCTGTTTCTCAGAAGATGTCTGTCATCTGGGTGGTTTGTGACCGGTTTTCTAAGATGGTCCATTTGGTACCGTTGCCTAAGTTGACTTCCTCCTCTGATTTGGTTCCATTATTTTTTCAGCATGTGGTTCGTTTGCATGGTATTCCGGAGAATATTGTGTCTGACAGAGGTTCCCAGTTCGTTTCTAGGTTTTGGCGGTCCTTTTGTGCTAGAATGGGCATTGATTTGTCTTTTTCTTCAGCATTCCATCCTCAGACAAATGGCCAAACGGAGCGAACCAATCAGACCTTGGAAACCTATTTGAGATGCTTCGTGTCTGCTGATCAGGATGATTGGGTGACCTTTTTGCCGTTGGCCGAGTTTGCCCTTAATAATCGGGCTAGTTCGGCTACCTTGGTTTCGCCTTTCTTTTGTAATTTTGGTTTTCATCCTCGTTTTTCTTCGGGGCAGCTTGAGCCTTCTGACTGTCCTGGTGTGGATTCTGTGGTGGACAGGTTGCAGCAAATTTGGACTCATGTGGTAGACAATTTGACGTTGTCTCAGGAAAAGGCTCAACGTTTTGCTAACCGTCGTCGGTGTGTTGGTCCCCGGCTTCGTGTTGGGGATTTGGTTTGGTTGTCTTCTCGTCATGTTCCTATGAAGGTTTCTTCCCCTAAGTTCAAGCCTCGCTTTATTGGGCCTTATAAGATTTCTGAAATTATCAATCCGGTGTCTTTTCGCTTGGCCCTTCCAGCTTCCTTTTCCATTCATAATGTGTTCCATAGATCCTTGTTGCGGAGATATGTGGTACCTATGGTTCCCTCCGTTGATCCTCCTGCTCCGGTGTTGGTTGAGGGGGAATTATAATATGTGGTGGAGAAGATTTTGAATTCTCTTTTTTCGAGGCGGAAGCTTCAGTATCTGGTCAAGTGGAAGGGTTATGGCCAGGAGGATAATTCTTGGGTTGTTGCCTCCAATGGTCATGCTGTCGATTTGGTTCGTGCTTTCCATTTGGCTCGTCCTGATCGGCCTGGGAGCTCTGGTGAGGGTTCGGTGACCCCTCCTCAAGGGGGGGGTACTGTTGTGAATTCCGTTCTGAAGCTCCCTCCTGTGGTGGCTAATGGTATTTTTGTGAGTTCTGCCCTTGGGCTCCCTCTGGTGGTTTCGAGTGGAACTGCTGCTCCTTTAGGTAGCTGTGGCAGCTGCCTTCACTAATCGCCTTGCCTGGGTTTGTTATTTAAACCTGCTCTGGGCTTTAGTTCATGCCAGCTGTCAATGTTCTTGGTTGGATTTGGTTCTCTCCTTGGATTTCTCATATGGCCTGTCCTTGTCAGCAAAAGATAAGTTTTTGCTAGTTTTTGTTTGTCCATTTTCCTGGACTCTATTGCTCTGCAAATATGTCTCTTTTTGTCCAGCTTTTCACTATGTCATATTCAGGCTAGCTGGAAGCTCTGGGAAGCAGATTTGCCCCTCCACACCGTGAGTCGGTGTGGAGTTAATTTTTGTAAACTCTGCGTGGATTTTGTAGTTTTTAATACTGACCGCACAGTATCCTTTTCTCTCTGTCTATCAAGTTTAGTATTGGCCTCCTTTGCTGAAATCTGATTTCATTTCTGTGTACGTCATTTCCCTCTTCACTCACAGTCAATATTTGTGGGGGCTGTCTTTCCTTTTGGGGTTTTCTCTGAGGCAAGATAGCTTTCTATTTCCTTCTTTAGGGGTAGTTAGTTCTTAGGCTGTGAAGAGGTGTCTAGGGAGAGTCAGGAACATCCCACGGCTATTACTAGTGTTGTTGTTAGGATTAGGGACTGCGGTCAGTAGAGATACCACCTTCTCAGAGCTCGTCCCATGTTGCGTTTTAGCCACCAGGTCATAACACCCCCCATAGGCAAACTCTGTAGTAAAAGACAGCACCCCTATAGTCAGACCTTGCAATATAAGGCAGCACCCCTATAGGCAGACCCTGTAATATAAGGCAGCACCCCCATAGGCAGATCCTGTAGTATAAGACATCACCCCTATAGGTAGACCCTGTAGTATAAGGCAGCACCCCTATAGGCAGACCCTGTAATATAAGGCAGCACCCCTATAGGCAGACCCTGTAGTATAAGGCAGCACCCATAAAAAATAAATAAATAAATGCTCACCTCTCTTCCTCCGCAGCTCTGAGCGCCCGCTCATCTCCTGACAGCGGGCGCCGGCTAGTGACGTCATCGTGCCCCTTGTCAGTGTCTGCATCGGTAAATAAAGAAAAGCGAGCAGCATCCAATCCAGGTGAAAGAAGTAAAGATTCTTTATTCTGCCATCAACGTCATACAACATTTTGACCAAACATAGCCTTTACCAAGTACCATACTTGACAAAGACCATGTTTGGTCGAAACGTATGACTTTGATGGCAGACTAAAGAATCTTTACTTCTTTCACCTGGACTGAATGCTGCTCGTTTTTCTTTATTTTGTGAGTATTTTCCAATTGGGTCAATGGATTCTGAGCGTGCATCTTGAAATAATCTGATGTGCTATCAGTTGCTGCTTTTTGTATAGTGTCTGTGTCGGTGATGTCAGATGCTGAGAGGGGGATGATGGGAGAAGGAGTGTAGTGCTCCTTCTCCCATCCATGTGATCAGCTGTATCGGCTAAATGCTGGTACAGCTGACCTTCCGATGACGGGCGGGGGGCCCACTGCTGGCGCAGGGGCCCCCCGCCTGCTCAGGGGCCCCATAGCGACCGGCGACAGAGCAGCGAGATCGATTCTCCCTGCTCTGCCGCAGAGCCGATACAGTTACAGTAGCGTAGCTCCGGGTGGGCCCCCTCAGAGTGCGGGGCCCAGGGCGAACGCCCCCTCTGCCTCCTCCAGTAGCTATGCTACTGCTAGTGGGTATCCGAGAGGTCACTTCTCACAATGTTCTGGGACAGCTGACAAGTAAAAATAAAGTCTATTTATAGGAAAATCTGCAAAGTCCTTTAAATTGACAGGTAAAGCTACGTTCCCACGATGAGCTTTGGTGAGTTTTTGATGTTGTAGATTTTCTACACTATTTCTGCACCCATTAAAGGGAACCTGTCACCCCCAAAATCGAAAGTGAGCTAAGCCCACCAGCATCAGGGGCTTATCTACAGCATTTTGTAATGCTGTAGATAAGCCCCGATGTATCCTGAAAGATGAAAAAAGAGGTTAGATTATACTCACCCAGGGATGGTCCCGCTGCGGTCCGGTCTGATAGGCGTCGTGGTCCGGTCCAGGGCCTCCTATCTTCTTACGATGACGTCCTCTTCTTGTATTCACGCTGCGGCTCTGACTCTGGCGTACTTTGTCTGCCCTGTTGAGGGCAGAGCAAATTACTGCAGTGCGCAGGCGCTGGGAAAGGTCAGAGAGGTCCGGCGTTTGCGCACTGCAGTACTTTGCTCTGTCCTCAACAGGACAGACAAAGTACGCCTGCACCAGAGCCGCAGCGTGAATGCAAGAAGATGGGAGGCCCCGACCGCAACAGCCATCGTATCGGGACCGCCCATGGGTGAGTATAATATAACCTCTTTTTCTCCTCTTTCAGGATACATCGGGGGCTTATCTACAGCATTACAGAATGCTGTAGATAAGCCCCTAATACTGGTGGGCTTAGCTCGCCTTCGATTTTGGGGGTAACAGGTTCCCTTTAAGCAAAATAGGTTACTTGCATTTTTCGAAAATATGCAGCATAGAAAACTCACCAAAAACTCGTTGTGGGAATGAAGCCTTAGGCCATATGCAGACGTTGAGTAGTGCGCCGGCCGGCAGATTCATTCCAGGTACATTTTGATCACTGTGATAAAACCTTTCACAGTGACCAAAATAAAAAAAAATAGCAAATGAACCCCCCCTTTATCACCCCCATAGGTAGGGACAATAATAAAAATAAAGAGAAAATATATATTTTTTTTCTTCCCCCACTAGGGTTAGGGCTAGGGTTAGGGTTAGGGCTAGGGTTAGGATTAGGGTTAGGGTTAGGGCTAGGGTTAGAATAAGGGTTAGTACTAGAGTTAGGGTTAGATTAGACTATGTGCACACATGGTGCGGATTTGGCTGTGGATCCGCAGCGGATTGGCCGCTGCGGATTCGTAGCAGTTTTCCATCAGGTTTACAGTACCATGTAAACCTACTGAAAACCAAATCCGCTGTGCCCATGGTGCGGAAAATACCGCGCGGAAACGCTGTGTTGTATTTTCCGCAGCATGTCAATTCTTTGTGTGGATTCCGTTTCACACCTGCTCCTCAATAGGAATCCGCAGGTGAAATCCGCACAAAAAACACTGGAAATCCACGGTAAATGGTGTGGAAAAATCTCACACGAATCCTGTTGTAAATTCCACTCTTGGGCTCCCTCCGGTGGTTGTAAGTAGCACTTTTGTGAATTCTGCTCTTGGGCTCCCTCCTATGGTTTTGAGTGGTATAGCTGCTTCTTGGATTTAGCATCAGCAGCCTCCACTGATCGTCTTTCTTGCTCGGCTATTTTAGTCTGGCCTTATCCCTCAATCAATGCCAGTTGTCAATTGTTCCTGCTTGGAGTCACTGCTCTTTTGGATTTTCCTGACACTCTGACCAAGTTCAGCAAAGATAAGTCCTTGCTTGTCCTTTTTCAGTCCACTTGTTGTGGACTTTATTGTTCAGCACATTCTATGTTTTGCTCATTTGTCCAGCTTATCAGTATGGATCTATTCAGCTAAGCTGGAAGCTCTGGGCAGCAGATTTTGCCCTCCACACCTTTAGTCAGGTGTGGAGATTTTTTGCATTTCTCTGCGGTGGACTTTTTCTAGTTTTTATTACTGACCGCACAGTGTTCTTTCCTGTACTATCTATCTAGCTAGTAGTGGCCTCCTTTGCTAAATCTTGTTTCATACTACGTGTGTCATTTCCTTCTCCTCTCACAGTCATTATTTGTGGGGGGCTGTCTATCCTTTGGGGATTTTCTCTGAGGCAAGATAGCTTTCCTGTTTCTACCTTTAGGGGTAGCTAGTTCTCCGGCTGTGACGAGGTGTCCAGGGAGTGACAGGAACATCCCACGGCTACTGCTAGTGTTGTGTTAAGATCAGGAACTGTGGTCTGTATAGTTACCACCTGCTCAGAGCTAGTCGCATGTCGCTCCTAAATCACCGGTCCATAACAGTACAACTGGCCAAAAATGAGTTGAATGCATCTCAAAAGAAGGAAAAGAAAAAGAGTTCTGAGACATTTTTTTTTTCTTTAGTCTGTTTTGTCTTTTTCCTTCCTCTTAAGTTTTGTGTGGTTCAGGATTTGGGCACGGACAAGGATGTTCAGGGTTTGTTTTCTCGTGTGGATCAGCTTGCTGCAAGAGTTCAGAGTATCCAAGATTATGTTGTTCAGACTCCAGCCTTAGAGCCTAGAATTCCTACTCCAGATTTGTTTTACGGGGATAGATCTAAGTTTTTGAACTTTAAAAATAACTGCAAATTGTTTTTTGCTCTGAAACCCCGTTCCTCTGGTGACCCCACTCAGCAAGTTAAAATAGTTATTTCTCTGCTGCGTGGTGACCCTCAGGACTGGGCATTCTCCCTTGAGTCAGGGGATCCGGCATTGCTTAATGTAGATACATTTTTTCAGTCGCTCGGATTATTGTATGATGAACCTAACTCTGTGGATCATGCGGAAAAAACCTTGTTGGCCCTGTGCCAGGGTCAGGAAGTGGCAGAATTATACTGCCAGAAATTTAGAAAATGGTCTGTGCTCACTAAATGGAATGAGGATGCTCTGGCAGCAATTTTCAGAAAGGGTCTTTCTGAAGCCCTTAAAGATGTTATGGTGGGGTTCCCCACGCCTGTTGGTTTGAGCAAGTCTATGTCTCTGGCCATTCAGATTGATCGGCGCCTGCGCGAGCGCAAAGTGGTGCACCATATGGCAGCATCCTCTGAACAGAGTCATGAGCCTATGCAATGTGATAGGATTCTGACTAGAGCGGAACAGAGGGGATACAGACGTCAGAATGGGCTGTGTTTTTACTGTGGTGATTCTGCTCATACTATTTCTGATTGCCCTAAGCGTATTAAGAGGGTCGCTAGATCTGTTACCATTAGTACTGTACAGCCTAAGTTTCTCCTGTCTGTGACCCTGATTTGCTCATTGTCATCTTTTTCTGTCATGGCATTTGTGGATTCAGGCGCTGCCCTGAACTTAATGGACTTAGAATTCGCCAGGCGCTGTGGTTTTTCTTTGCAGCCTTTGCAGAGCCCTATTCCTTTGAGGGGTATTGATGCTACACCATTGGCCAAGAATAAACCTCAGTATTGGACTCAGCTGACTATGTGCATGGCTCCAGCACATCAGGAAGATTGTCGTTTTCTGGTGTTGCATAATTTACATGATGTTGTTGTACTGGGGTTTCCATTGTTACAAGTACACAATCCAGTGTTGGATTGGAAATCGATGTCTGTGACTAGTTGGGGTTGTCAAGGGGTACATAGTGACGTTCCTCTAATGTCAATTTCCTCTTCCCCCTCTTCTGATGTTCCTGAATTTTTGTCAGATTTCCAGGATGTATTCGATGAGCCCAAGTCCAGTTCCCTTCCTCCACATAGGGACTGTGATTGTGCTATTGACTTGATTCCAGGCTCTAAGTTCCCTAAGGGCCGACTTTTCAACCTGTCTGTGCCAGAACACACCGCCATGCGGAGCTATGTTAAAGAGTCCTTGGAGAAGGGGCATATTCGGCCGTCTTCGTCACCATTGGGAGCGGGATTCTTTTTTGTGGCCAAGAAGGATGGCTCCTTGAGACCCTGTATTGATTATCGCCTTCTTAATAAGATCACGGTCAAATTCCAATACCCTTTACCCTTGCTCTCTGATTTGTTTGCTCGGATTAAGGGGGCTAGTTGGTTTACCAAGATTGACCTTCGAGGGGCATATAATCTTGTTCGTATTAAGCAGGGTGACGAATGGAAAACTGCATTTAATACGCCCGAAGGCCATTTTGAATACCTGGTGATGCCTTTCGGGCTTTCTAATGCTCCTTCTGTATTTCAGTCCTTCATGCATGATATTTTCCGCAATTATCTTGATAAATTCTTGATTGTGTATTTGGATGATATTTTGATTTTTTCCAATGATTGGGAGTCTCACGTGAAGCAGGTCAGGATGGTATTCCAGATCCTTTGTGATAATTCTCTATTTGTGAAGGGGTCTAAGTGCCTATTTGGAGTTCAGAAGGTCTCTTTTTTCTGGTTTATTTTTTCTCCTTCGTCTATAGAAATGGATCCTGTTAAGGTCCAAGCCATTCATGACTGGATTCAACCCACATCTGTGAAGAGCCTTCAGAAATTTTTGGGCTTTGCTAATTTTTATCGCCGTTTCATTGCCAACCTCTCTAGTGTGGTTAAGCCCCTGACCGATTTGACGAAGAAAGGCGCTGATGTGACAAATTGGTCCTCTGAGGCTGTTGAGGCCTTTCAGGAGCTTAAGCGCCGATTTACTTCTGCCCCTGTCTTGCGTCAGCCGGATGTGTCTCTTCCTTTTCAGGTTGAGGTTGATGCTTCTGAGATTGGGGCAGGGGCCGTTTTGTCACAGAGGAATTCTGATGGTTCCTTGATGAAACCATGTGCCTTCTTTTCCCGAAAGTTTTCGCCTGCGGAACGCAATTATGATGTCGGCAATCGGGAGTTGTTGGCTATGAAGTGGGCATTTGAGGAGTGGCGACATTGGCTTGAGGGAGCCAAGCACCGCGTTGTGGTCTTGACCGATCATAAGAATCTGATTTACCTCGAGTCGGCCAAGCGGCTGAACCCTAGACAGGCTCGATGGTCCCTGTTTTTCTCCCGTTTCGATTTTGTGGTCTCATATCTTCTGGGATCTAAGAATGTTAAAGCGGATGCCCTCTCTAGGAGTTTTTTGCCTGATTCTCCTGGAGTTCTTGAGCCGGTTGGCATTCTTAGGGAAGGGGTGATTCTTTCTGCCATCTCCCCTGATTTATGGCGTGTGCTTCAGGAATTTCAGGCTGATAAACCTGACCGCTGTCCTGTGGGGAAGCTGTTTGTTCCTGATAGATGGACAAGTAAGGTAATTTCTAAGGTCCATTGTTCGGTGTTGGCCGGTCATCCTGGGATTTTTGGTACCAGAGATTTGGTTGCTAGGTCCTTTTGGTGGCCTTCCTTGTCGCCGGATGTGCGTTCTTTTGTGCAGTCCTGTGGGACTTGTGCCCGGGCTAAGCCTTGCTGTTCCCGCGCTAGTGGGTTGCTTTTGCCTTTGCCTGTCCCTGAGAGGCCCTGGATGCATATTTCCATGGATTTTATTTCGGATCTTCCTGTGTCCCAGAGGATGTCTGTTATCTGGGTGGTTTGTGACCGGTTCTCTAAAATGGTCCATTTGGTACCTTTGCCTAAATTGCCTTCCTCCTCTGATTTGGTTCCATTGTTTTTTCAGCATGTGGTTCATTTGCATGGCATTCCGGAGAATATTGTGTCTGACAGAGGTTCCCAGTTTGTTTCCAGGTTTTGGTGGGCCTTTTGTGCTAGGATGGGCATTAATTTGTCTTTTTCTTCGGCATTCCATCCTCAGACAAATGGCCAAACTGAGCGAACTAATCAAACCTTGGAAACCTATTTGAGATGCTTTGTGTCTGCTGATCAGGATGATTGGGTGGCTTTCTTGCCGTTGGCCGAGTTTGCCCTTAATAATCGGGCCAGTTCGGCTACTTTGGTTTCGCCTTTTTTTTGTAATTTTGGTTTCCATCCTCGTTTTTCTTCAGGGCAGGTTGAGCCTTCTGATTGTCCTGGTGTAGATTCTGTGATGGACAGGTTACAGCAGATTTGGACTCATGTGGTAGACAATTTGACGTTGTCTCAGGAAAAGGCTCAGCGTTTTGCTAACCGCCGTCGGTGTGTTGGTCCTCGGCTTCGTGTGGGGGATTTAGTCTGGTTATCTTCTCGTCATGTTCCTATGAAGGTTTCTTCCCCTAAGTTCAAGCCTTGGTTTATTGGTCCTTATAAGATTTCTGAGATTATCAATCCAGTGTCTTTTCGTTTGGCCCTTCCAGCCTCTTTTGCTATCCACAATGTTTTCCATAGATCTTTGTTGCGGAGATATGTGGTGCCCGTTGTTCCCTCTGTTGATCCTCCTGCCCCGGTGTTGGTTGAGGGGGAGTTGGAATATGTGGTTGAGAAACTTATGGATTCTCGTTTTTCGAGGCGGAGACTTCAGTATCTTGTCAAGTGGAAGGGTTATGGCCAGGAGGATAATTCTTGGGTGCTTGCCTCCGATGTCCATGCCGCCGATTTGGTTCGTGCTTTTCATTTGGCTCGTCCTGATCGGCCTGGGGGCTCTGGTGAGGGTTCGGTGACCCCTCCTCAAGGGGGGGGGGGTACTGTTGTGAATTCCGCTCTTGGGCTCCCTCCGGTGGTTGTAAGTAGCACTTTTGTGAATTCTGCTCTTGGGCTCCCTCCTGTGGTTTTGTGTGGTATAGCTGCTTCTTGGATTTAGCATCAGCAGCTGCCTCCACTGATCGTCTTTCTTGCTCGGCTATTTTAGTCTGGCCTTATCCCTCAATCAATGCCAGTTGTCAATTGTTCCTGCTTGGAGTCACTGCTCTTTTGGATTTTCCTGACACTCTGACCAAGTTCAGCAAAGATAAATCCTTGCTTGTCCTTTTTCAGTCCACTTGTTGTGGACTTTATTGTTCAGCACATTCTATGTTTTGCTCATTTGTCCAGCTTATCAGTATGGATCTGTTCAGCTAAGCTGGAAGCTCTGGGCAGCAGATTTTGCCCTCCACACCTTTAGTCAGGTGTGGAGATTTTTTGCATTTCTCTGCGGTGGACTTTTTCTAGTTTTTATTACTGACCGCACAGTGTTCTTTCCTGTACTATCTATCTAGCTAGTAGTGGCCTCCTTTGCTAAATCTTGTTTCATACTACGTGTGTCATTTCCTTCTCCTCTCACAGTCATTATTTGTGGGGGGCTGTCTATCCTTTGGAGATTTTCTCTGAGGCAAGATAGCTTTCCTGTTTCTACCTTTAGGGGTAGCTAGTTCTCCGGCTGTGACGAGGTGTCCAGGGAGTGACAGGAACATCCCACGGCTACTGCTAGTGTTGTGTTAAGATCAGGAACTGCGGTCTGTATAGTTACCACCTGCTCAGAGCTAGTCGCATGTCGCTCCTAAATCACCGGTCCATAACAGAATCCGCAATGTGGGCACATAGCCTTAGGGTTAGGGTTGGAATTAGATTTAGGGTTGGAATTAGGGCTAGGGTTGGAAATAGGGTTAAGATTCGGCTTGTGGTTAGGGTTGTGGTTAGGGGTGTGTTGGGGTTAAGGTTATATCTAGAGTTGGGGTTTGGGGTGTGTTGGGGTTAGTGTTGGAGTTAGAATTGAGGGGTTTCCACTGTTTAGGCACATCAGGGGTCTCCAAACGCAACATGGCGCCACCATTGATTCCAGCCAATCTTGCGCTCAAAAAGTCAAATGGTGCTCCCTCCCTTCCGAGCCCCGACGTGCGCCCAAACAGTGGTTTACCCCCACATATGGGGTACCAGCATACTCAGGACAAACTGGGCAACAATTATTGGGGTCCAATTTCTCCTGTTACCCTTGCGAAAATAAAAAATTGCTTGCTGAAACATAATTTTAGAGGAATGAAAAATTATTTTTTATTTTCACGGCTCTGCGTTATAAACTTTTGTGAAGCACTTGGGGGTTCAAAGTGCTCACCACATATCTAGATAAGTTCCTTGGGGGGGTCTAGTTTCCAAAATGGGGTCACTCATGGGGGGTTTCTACTGTTTAGGTACATCAGGGGCTCTGCAAACGTAACATGATGCCCGCAGACCATTCCATCAAAGTCTGCATTCCAAAACGTCACTACTTCCCTTCCGAGCCCCGGCATGTGCCCAAACAGTGGTTTACCCCCACATATGGGGTATCAGCGTACTCAGGAGAAACTGGACAACAACTCTTAGGGTCCAATTTCTCCTATTACCCTTGGGAAAATTAAAAAATTCTGGGCTAAAAAAATATTTTTGAGGAAAGAAAACACATTTATTATTTTCACGACTCTGCGTTATAAACTTCTGTGAAGCACTTGAGGGTTTAAAGTGCTCACCACACATCTAGATAAGTTCATTGGGAGGTCTAGTTTCCAAAATGGGGTCACTTCTGGGGGAGCTCCAATGTTTAGGCACACAGGGGCTCTCCAAACGCGACATGGTGTCCGCTAATGATTGGAGCTAATTTTCCATTCAAAAAGCCAAATGGTGTGCCTTCCCTTCCGAGCCCTGCCGTGTGCCCAAACAGTGGTTTACCCCCACATATGGGGTATCATCGTACTCAGGACAAACTGGACAACAACATTTGGGGTCCAATTTCTCCTGTTACCCTTGGGAAAATAAAAAATCCTGGGCTAAAAATCATTTTTGAGGAAAGAAAAATTATTTTTTATTTTCACGGCTCTGCTTTATAAACTTCTGTGAAGCACCTGGGGGTTTAAAGTGCTCACTATGCATCTAGATAAGTTCCTTGGGGGGTCTAGTTTCCAAAATGGGGTCACTTGTAGGGGAGCTCCAATGTTTAGGCACACAGGGGCTCTCCAAACGCGACATGGTGTCCACTAACGATTGGAGCTAATTTTCTATTCATAAAGTCAAATGGCGCGCCTTCCCTTCCAAGCCTTGCCGTGCACCCAAACAGTGGTTTACCCCCACATATGAGGTATCGGCGTACTCAGGAGAAATTGCCCAACAAATTTTAGGATCCATTTTATCCTGTTGCCCATGTGAAAATGAAAAAATTGAGGCTAAAATAAATTTTGTGTGAAAAAAAAGTACTTTTTCATTTTTACGGATCAATTTGTGAAGCACCTGAGGGTTTAACGTGCTCACTATGCTTCCAGATAAGTTCCTTGGGGGGTCTAGTTTCCAAAATGGGGTCACTTGTGGGGGAGCTCCAATGTTTAGGCACACAGGGGCTTTCCAAACGCGACATGGTGTCCGCTAATGATGGAGATAATTTTTCATTCAAAAAGTCAAATGGCGCTCCTTCCCTTCCGAGCGCTGCCGTGCGTCCAAACAGTGGTTTACCCCCACATGAGGTATCACCATACTCTGGACAAATTGGACAACAACGTTCATGGTCCAGTTTCTCCTTTTACCCTTGGGAAAATAAAACAATTGTTGCTAAAAGATTATTTTTGTGACTAAAAAGTTAAATGTTAATTTTTTCCTTCCATGTTGCTTCTGCTGCTGTGAAACACCTGAAGGGTTAATAAACTTCTTGAATGTGGTTTTGAGCACCTTGAGGGGTGCAGTTTTTAGAATGGTGTCACTTTTGGGTATTTTCAGCCATATAGAACCCTCAAACTGACTTCAAATGTGAGGTGGTCCCTAAAAAATATGGTTTTGTAAATTTTGTTGTAAAAATGAGAAATCACTGGTCAAATTTTAACCCTTATAACTTCCTAGGGAAAAAAAATTTTGTTTCCAAAATTGTGCTGATGTAAAGTAGACATGTGGGAAATGTTATTTATTAACTATTTTGTGTCACATAACTCTCTGGTTTAACAGAATAAAAATTAAAAATGTGAAAATTGCAAAATTTTCAAAATTTTCGCCAAATTTCCGTTTTTTTTCACAAATAAACTCAGAAATTATCGACCTAAATTTACCACTAACATGAAGCCCAATATGTCACAAAAAATCAATCTCAGAGCCGCTAGGATCCGTTGAAGCGTTCCTGAGTTATTACCTCATAAAGGGACACTGGTCAGAATTGCAAAAAACGGCCAGGTCATTAAGGTCAAAATAGGCTGGGTCATGAAGGGGTTAATGACAAGACATCGTATTTGTTATTTTGTTTCTCCTACCTACATTATATAGTACCTTTTGATTGACAGGTGAAATGATACAGGCTATTATGGAATTGATATACTTCATCAGTTCTCGACAGAGCTAAGGAAGAACATAGAGTTGAAGTGCCCCCTACTGGTTCATTTTCATGCCATTTCATTAAACCAGCTCAGAAAGAACTTTTTGCATCACAACAATTACAACAGTGCTCTATTTTAGTAGAAAGGGGCAGCATGAACCCTTTGGATCAGTGGTTTGGTAGTATTTCTGTGATTCTGGTGGTTTAGAGCAGGATCTCATTGCCTATAGGAAAAAGTAAAAGACTCGGCTGCCTCTATGGTATGGGTACTGTCTTGGGAAATCCAAGTGCTCTTTAATTAGTATGCCTCATTAGAATGGGAATATAGTCATTGCAGGTTAATGTTTGAGGCAGTTTATTGGTCAAACCCAGCAGGACCAACCAACCACCTAATACAGGAATGTCGAACTCAATATACAGTGAGACAATATTAAAAGCTTGTACAAAGTCTTGGGCCAACCTTGATATTTAAAAAAAAAAATCTACAAATGAGGAAGTATTTCTTTGTCATCAAATATAAAGATTATTTTTTTTATATGAAAACAAACTTAAAGGGGTTGTCCCAAGAACAAAGTAAATTTTAATTAATAGATTTTACAATAAAATATTGGAATAATATGTTTTTTTGAGACCAGTAAAATGCATGTGGCCCAATGTCCAAATGTAATAATGAAGAACAAAAAATCTTGAATAATACAGATGATAAAGTAAAATGCAACAACAGTGCCCCCAAACACAGTATGATACCCCATAGTGAATTCACCCATAGTACCTTCCACATGCATAGCATAATGAACCTATTGTAGCCCGCTCCCTCAATCCCCCAACAAAGAATTGTGACACCCATCACAGTATGATTCTCCAACTGTAATCCCCACACAACCCTCTATATAGTATAATGAATAGTGATGAGCGAATATACTCGTTACTCGAGATTTCCCGAGCACGTTCGGGTGACCTCCGAGTATTTTTTAGTGCTCGGAGATTTAGTTTTCCTCGCCTCAGCTGAATGATTTACATCTGTTAGCCAGCTTGATTACATGTGGGGATTCTCTAGCAACCCGGCATTCCCCACATGTACTTATGCTGGCTAACAGATGTAAATCATTCAGCTGCGGCGATGAAAACTAAATCTCCGAGTACTAAAAAATACTCGGAGGACACCCGAGCGTGCTCGAGAAATCTTGAGTAACGAGTATATTCGCTCATCACTAATAATGAGCACAAAAAGTGCTCCATACAGTATAATGGCCCCGTATAGTGCTCCATACAATATAATGGCTACAAAAAGTGATCCATACAGTATGATTGCCACAAAAAGTGCTCCATATAGTATAACGTGGCCCTGAATTGCCTTCCATACAGCGTAATGGCGCCACAAAAAATGCTCCATAAAGTATAATAGCCCCACATAGTGCTCCATACAGTGTAATGGCCCCACATAGTGCTCCATACAGTAAAATGTCACCACATAGTGCTTAATCCAGTATAATGGTGCCACATAGTACAGAATACAGGTCTCACATTAAAAAATAAATATTCACCTCTGCCCGATCCCTCGCTGCTCTTTTCTTCATGGCGTCTTCAGATCCTCTCCAGGACAGCGGGAGCGTTATAAGGACGTCATCGTGCCTGCTGTGCTGAGAAGTCAGACACAGCGGGGGAATGATGGGTAAGGGAGCATCAATTGAAGCTCCCTTCTCCATCACTGTTTTCAACTGTATCTCGGATGCCGATATAGTTCAAAGTGCGATGTCGGGCGTGGGCCAAATATACTAGTAGGACCAGCCCGGCGTCATGGGGCAAATATACTCACCATGCGGGCTTATTTGCCTCGCGGGCCAGAGGTTGACATACAGTATGTGATATAATATGTATGCAGGCGCCTAATGGCATATGTTGGAGGAAATAAGAATCAAACGTTTTCTTTGTTCCAGAGGACCTAGAAGTATTTGGCAGCAACTTACTCCCATTTGTCTAGTGATAGCACAAGCACGCTCGGCCAAACATGGATAGGAGAGGGAAGTTCAGATTAATAGTTGCTATCTAAGATATCTGGCTAGCCTGGCTGTTGAGGTGATGAGATTTTGAAACATGTTACACTTATGAATACAGTATATGGGTGGCCCAGGAGCAATTTACAATCGGTAATGACTAGTGAATCCCTGGATGTTCAGGTCCAGCGGGCTCGGCCAAACATCTAAAAAAAAGTTCAGTTCGTGTATCTGAGTGGTACCCAAACCTGAAGACAGGCCCAATTAATAAATGAATAAATAAATAAATCCAAAAAATGATGTGGGGTCTCTTCTATTTTTGATAACCAGCACAGGAAAAACTGACAGCTGTGGGCTGCAGCTGTCAACTTTATAATGGCTAGTTATCAAAAATAGAGGGGTCCCCATGCCATTTTAAAAAAAAATAAATATTTAAATAAATAATTTTATTAAAATGGCGTGGATTTCCACTTATTTTTTCAACCAGCCAAGCTAAAGCAGACAGCTGGGGCTAGTATTATCTGACTGGTAAGGGGCCATGGATATTAGTCCCCCAGCTTAAAAAGAGCATCCCGCAGCAGATCCAGAAAAGGTGTATCTATTCGATGCTCCAAAGGTGGCTCTTTGCCAGGCTCTTCCCACTTGCCATGGTGCGATGGCAAGTGGGTAATATTTGTGGGGTTGACGTCAGCTGTTTTATGGCCACTGACATCAAGCCTAGAGGTTAGTAATGGAGAGGCGTCTATAAGACACCTATCCAATACTAACCCCATAGTTAGAATGTAAAAAAGACACAGACAGACGGAATAAAATCCTTTGTTTGAAAAAGACATGGACTCCTTTATTTGAAACAAAAATAAAAAAGCACAGGTATGCTCATGTTATGCTTATTCCATTGAAGCCCTTGTCCCCTGTAAAAAAACTGAAAATAATAAACAACCATGATACTCACCTTCCATCCATTCTATTGAAGCCCTTGTCCCCTGTAAAAAATAAAATAATAAAACAACCATACTGTGAATTTATGTGATTAAGAAAGTCCTGACAAATTTATCCTTAACATTGCCCCACTTGCCACCGTCACAGGGCAAGTGGGAAGAGCGAGGCTAGGCACCAGATTTGATGCATCTTATTGATGCACCATTTCTGGGGCAGCTGAGGGCTGATGTTATTAGCCTGAGAGGAAGGCCAATTTCCCTGGCCCATTCCCTGGCTATTAATATCAGTCCACAGATGTCTGTTTAGCCTTTGCTGGTGTAAAATTATGGGGGAGACCCTATGTCATTATTTTTCTTGGGTCCCCCTGATATTAATGGCCTGAGAACCTTGAGGGATATTGTCCTCCATCACAGAATATTAACATCAGCCCACAGATGTTGACTTTCCTTCTGCTGCTTTTGAAAATTATTGGAGACCCCACAAGTTTTTTTTTCATTTTTTTAAATGTATTAACATTGTTAATTTAACAAAGACAATAATGTCACATCATAGCAACTGTTTCTCGTATTGCCTGCTTGATGAACGCCCGCGAGTCTGGCACTCGGCACTTCGGCGAGACTCAGTGGCTGGAATTCAGGTAACCTTTCAGGTTACCAAAGTTCACAGCCACTGGGTCTCCTGGCAGCTGTGAGGCCCAGAAATCTCATGGGAAACTTTGAGGGACATTTTAAGATTACTGTAGTTTCTAGGTGCTGGAATACCTGGAGGCTGTGAACTAAGGTTACCTTAGGTGTATATTTTACTGTACTTGTTAATAAAAAAATTAATGAAAAATGTGGCTTGGCTGAGGGCTGATGTTAATATTCTGGGAACGGGCCAATAGCCATAAAGGTTCTCAGGCTACTAATATGAGCTCACAGCTGTTTGCTTATCCTTTACTAGTTATTATAGGGGAGACCTACACCTAAAAAATGGTGTGGGGTTCCTCCTATATCCAATAGCCAACAAACGCTAAACAGACATCTGTGGGCTGATATTAACCCCTTCACCCCCATGGGTGGTTTGCACGTTAATGACCGACACAATTTTTACAATTCTGACCACTGTCCATTTATGAGGTTATAACTATGGAACGCTTCAACGGATCCTGATGATTCTGATATTGTTTTCTCATGACCTATTGTACTTCATGATAGTGGTAAAATTTCTTTGACATTACCTGCGTTTATTTGTAAAAAACAACGTAAATTTGGTGAAAATTTTGAAAATTTCGCAATTTTCCAAATTTGAATTGTTATGCCCTTAAATCACAGAGATATATCACACAAAATACTTAATAAGTAACATTTCCCACATGTCTACTTTACATCAGCACAATTTTGGAACCAAAATTTTTTTTGTTAGGGAGTTATAAGGGTTAAAAGTTGACCAGCAATTTCTCATTTTTACAACACCATTTTTTTTAGGGACCACATCACATTTGAAGTCATTTTGAGGGGTCTATATGATAGAAAATACCCAAGTGAGACACCATTCTAAAAACTGCACCCCTCAAGGTGCTCAGAACCACATTCAAGAAATGTATTAACTCTTCAGGTGTTTCACAGGAATTTTTGGAATGTTTAACAAAAAAAAAATTTCCATAAAAAATTAATTTCAGCGCCAATTTGTTTTATTTTACCAAGGGTATCAGGAGAAATTGGACCCCAAAAGTTCAATTTGTCCTGAGTACGCTGATACCCCATATGTGGGGGTAAACCACTGTTTGGGCGCATGGCAGAGCTCAGAAGGAAAGGAGTGCCGTTTGAGTTTTCAATGCAAAATTGACTGGAATTGAGATAGGACGCCATGGCGCGTTTGGAGAGCCCCTGATGTGCCTAAACATTGAAACCCCCCACAAGTGACACCATTTTGGAAAGTAGACCCCCTATGGAACTTATCTAGATGTGTGGTGAGCACTTTGACCCACCAAGTGCTTCACAGAAGTTTATAATGTAGAGACGTAAAAATAAAAAATCATATTTTTTCACAAAAATGATCTTTTCGCCCCCAATTTTTTATGTTCCCAAGGGTAACAGAAGAAATTGGACCCCAAAAGTTGTTGTGCAATTTGTCCTGAGTATGCTGATACCCCATGTGTGGGGGTGGGGGTAAACCACTGTTTGGGCGCATGGCAGAGCTCGGAAGGGAAGGAGCGCCGTTTGACTTTTCAATGCAAAATTGGCTGGAATTGAGATCGGACGCCATGTTTCATTTGGAGAGGCCCTGATGTGCTTAAACAGTGAAAAACCCAATTCTAACTGAAATCCTAACCCAAACACACCCCTAACCCTAATCCCAACCCTATCCATAACCCTAACCACACCCCTAACCCGAACATGCCCCTATCCCTATTCCCAACCATACCCCTAACCCCAACACACCCCTAACCCTAATCCCAACCCTATCCATAACCCTAACCATACCCCTAATCCAAACATGCCCCTATCCCTATTCCCAACCATACCCCTAACCCCAACACACGCCTAAACCCTAATCCCAACCCTAACCACACCCCTAACTCTAACACACCCCTAACCCTAATCCCAACCATAACCCTAACCACACCACTAACCCTGACACACCCCTAACCCCAATCCCAACCTTAAAGGGACTCTGTCACCTGAATTTGGCGGGCCTTGTGTCCGGTCCGATGGGCGGTGTTTTCTCTTGTTTCATTCACCCCTTCCTTTCCCACTGGCCGCAATATTTTCTTGAATTGCAGTATGTTTCCTCTGTAGTACATGCGTGCACAATGCAATTTTGCCTTGCGCACGTGCAGTATGCTTTGCTCAACTGCAGGCAAAGCCGAAAAGCATTAGTGCGCATGCGTCGCCGCACTATGTCCCAGAAGTATTTTGCTGTGTTCTGGGACATAGTGCGGCGGCACATTGTTTTTGCCTCTCCACATTTTGAGAGCTATAATTTTTTCATATTTTGGTCCACAGAGTCATGTGAGGTCTTGTTTTTTTGCGGGATGAGTTGATGTTTTTATTGGTACCTTTTTCGGGAGCGTGACATTTTTTGATTGCTTTTTATTCCGATTTTTGTGAGGCAGAATGACCAAAAACCAGCAATTCATGAATTTCTTTTTTGGGGGGGAAGTGTTTATACCGTTCCACGTTTGGTAAAATTGATAAAGCAGTTTTATTTTTCGGGGCAGTACAGTTACAGCGATACCTCATTTATATCATTTTTTATGTTTTGGCGCTTTTATATGATAAAAACTATTTTATATAATAAATAATTATTTTTGCATCGCTTTATTCTGAGGACTATAACTTTTTTATTTTTTTGCTGATGCTGTATGGCGGCTCGTTTTTTGCGGGACAAGATGACGTTTTCAGCGGTACCATGTTTTTTTATATCTGTCTTTTTGATCGCATGTTATTCCACATTTTGTTCGACTGTATGATAATAAAGCGTTTTTTGCCTCGTTTTTTTTTTACGGTATTCACTGATGGGGTTAACTAGTGGGACAGTTTTATAGGTCGGGTCGTTATGGACGCGGCGATACTAAATATGTGTACTTTTATTGTTTTGTTTTTTTTATTTAGATAAAGAAATGTATTTGTTGGAACAATATATACGGTATATTTTTTCTTTATTTAGGATTTTTATTTTTTTTTTACACATGTAAATATTTTTTTTTTCACTTTTTTACTTTGTCCCAGTGTGGGACATTACTGTATAGTTCAGTGCACTGTGTCAGATCAGCGATCTGACAGGCACTGCAGGAGGCTTGCTGGCGCCTGCTCTGAGCAGGCACTTGCAAGCCGCCTCCCTGCAGGACCCGGAAGGCGCCCTGCGGCCATTTTGGATCCGGGGCCTGCAGGGAGGAGGAGAGGAGTCGCTCGGAGGAACGCAATCACATTGCGTTGCTCCGAGGGTCTCAGGGAAGCACACAGAGAGCCCCCTCCCTATGCCGCCATAGTGTTTAATGTGCAGGGCGGTCCATGACCGCTCCTGGCACATAGTGCTGGATGTCAGCTGTGATAGTCAGCTGACACCCGGCCCCGATCGGCCGCGCTCCCCCCGTGAGCACGGCTGATCGGTGATGATGTACTATTCCGTCGGTGGTCATACGGGCCCATACCACCTCGACGAGATAGTACATCAGATGTCAGAAAGGGGTTAATAGCCTAGGAAGTTGCCATTATTAGTGGCCCCCTCTGAGACTAAAAACATCAGCTCTCAGTAAATGCGCATAAATAAGATGCGCCAAATCTGGCTCTTAGCTGTGTTCTTCCCACTTGCTCTGTTGTGGTGGCAAGTGGAGAAATATCTGTGGGGTTGATGTAAGCTTTGCATTGTCAGCTGACATCAAGCACAGCGGTTAGTAATGGAGAGGAGTCTATAAGATGGCCCCATTCAGGGGTGAACCTAGCCTCTCTGCTGCCTGAGGCGAAAGGAAAAATGGCGCCCCCCCCCCACACACACACAGTCCCTGCCTCACTGCCTGTGCACACACATCCCTCCACCGAACCCGGTAATCGCCGCTCACAGTAGCATACCAGCAGAGGTGTATCTAGGGTTTCTGGCACCAGGGGCAAGAATTCATTTTGGTGCCCCCCCCCCTTTACCAAGGACATATGCGATTTGCACACTCAGTCATGTGCCCACGAGCCGCTCTCCCTAACGCTCTCAATGTTCAGTGAAAAACTGAGAGAAGCAGAAGAGAAGCTCATTGTCACAGGACCATTAGTATGAAAATCGCATATGAGTGACGTGTCCATGTGACGACTGGAACCTGCAGAGCTGAATCCTGACATCGCAGCTTCTGAATTCTCACAACGCATGCACTGCACACTTTTAGGATTCTCCCTTGCCGGTAGACGGTCATGTCAGCACAAGCATGTGATTTGTATACTTCTGACCACATTCCGACTAGACGTGCCCGGCCTCACTCAGTTCATTTTCATTGAGTGAGGCCACACATGTCTAGTCAGCATGTGACCGCATGTATGTAAATTGCCAGCATGAGAGAATCCTGACAGCGTGCAGGGTGCACTGTGAGGACTCAGAAGTCTGCAGTCACAAAGAATGACTGCAGACTCATCACAAACCTGGACATCCCCTTTAATGCTCCTAACATAAATAAAAACATGAGTTAGTTAGTATCACAAATAACATTTACATCCAGGTACCTTATAGATGACATTGTCTCTGGAGTCGTTCTCCTTCTTTTCTTCATCTTGTCCAGATCCCATGATGAGTTTTCTCATCCACAGCCGTCTCTGCAGACTTCCATCTTCTCCGCTCTTTTGCAGAAAGTCTCCACAAGACGCCCTTAAAGATATAAGTGTCATTATAATGCTCCTGTATAATAAATTGCCCCTCAATATATTGTCTGCACAAAATATGACCCCCACACTGTCCCTCTTATGGTACATACTCTTCACACTGACCTCTCCTTTCTATACACACTGTGTCCCCCCTATAGGGCCTAGTATTTATACTCCATATTTATACTCCATCCTCCCACCCTGTGTGCGTGGCTCCCCCATCCTCCCACCCTGTGTGCGTGGCTCCCCCATCCTCCCACCCTGTGTGCGTGGCTCCTCCATCCTCCCACCCTGTGTGCGTGGCTCCCCCATCCTCCTCCCCTGCGTGCGTGGCTCCCCCATCCTTCTCCCCTGCGTGCGTGGCTCCCCCATCCTTCTCCCCTGCATGCGTGGCTCCCCCATCCTTCTCCCCTGCGTGCGTGGCTCCCCCATCCTTCTCCCCTGCGTGCGTGGCTCCCCCATCCTTCTCCCCTGCGTGCGTGGCTCCCCCATCCTTCTCCCCTGCGTGCGTGGCTCCCCCATCCTTCTCCCCTGCGTTCGTGGCTCCCCATCCTTCTCCCCTGTGTGTGTGGCTCCCCCATCCTTCTCCCCTGCCTGTGTGGCTTCCCCATTCTTCTCCCCTGCGGGCATGGCTCCCCCATCCTTCTCCCCTGCGTTCATGGCTCCCCCATCCTTCTCCCCTGCGTGCATGGCTCCTCCATCCTTCTCCCCTGCGTGTGTGGCTCCCCATCCTTCTCCCCTGCGTTCATGGCTCCCCCATCCTTCTCCCCTGCGTTCGTGGCTCCCCCATCCTTCTCCCCTGCGTGCGTGGCTCCCCCATCCTTCTCCCCTACGTTCATGGCTCCCCCATCCTTCTCCCCTGCGTGCGTGGCTCCCCCATCCTTCTCCCCTGTGTGTGTGGCTTCCCATCCTTCTCCCCTGCATTCATGGCTCCCCCATCCTTCTCCCCTGCGTTCATGGCTCCCCCATCCTTCTCCCCTGCGTGCGTAGCTCCCCATCCTTCTCCCCTGCGTTCATGGCTCCCCCATCATTCTCCCCAGCGTTTGTGGCTCCCCCATCCTTCACCCCTGTGTGCGTGGCTCCCCATCCTTCTCCCCTGCGTGCGTGGCTCCCCCATCCTTCTCTCCTGCATTCGTGACTCCCCCATCCTTCTCCCCTGTGTGTGTGGCTCCCCCATCCTTCTCCCCTGTGTGCGTGGCTCCCCCATCCTTCTCCCCTGCGGGCATGGCTCCCCCATCCTTCTCCCCTGCGTTCATGGCTCCCCCATCCTTCTCCCCTGCCTGCGTGGCTCCCCCATCCTTCTCCCCTGCGTGTGTGGCTCCCCCATCCTTCTCCCCTGCGGGCATGGCTCCCCCAACCTTCTCCCCTGCGTGTATGGCTCCCCCATTCTTTTTCCCTGTCATACTCACCTCTCACCGGGCGGCGCAGAACTTCCTGGCATCTCTGCAGCGTCTTCCTTCCTGTCTTCAGCGATCACATGGTAGCGCTCATTAAGGTGATGAATATGTGCAGATTCATTTTAAAATGCGCGCGTCTCCTGCCTCCCGTGACGTCACGGCTTGTGATTGGTCGCGTCGCCCATGTGACCGCGACGCGACCCATCACAACGCCGGAACGTAATTTTAAAATACTGAAGGACCTAAAATTACGTCACGGCTTGCTGTGATTGGTCGCGTCGCGGCCACATGGGCGGCGCGCGACCAATCACAAGCCGGGACTTCACGTAAGGAAGTTAAAGCGCGAATTTTAAGCAAACCACGCTGCCGGTTCCCTTGGTAAGGTGCAGGCTGCGTCGGAGAGGTGAGTATAGCAATATTTTTTATTTTAATTCTTTATTTTACACATTAATATGGTTCCCAGGGCCTGAAGGAGAGTTTCCTCTCCTTCAGACCCTGGGAACCATCAGGAATACCGTCCGATACATGAGTCCCATTGACTTGTATTGGTATCGGGTATCAGTATCGGATTAGATCCGATACTTTGCCGGTATCGGCCGATACTTTCCGATACCGATACTTTCAAGTATCGGACGGTATCGCTCAACACTATCTGCAACCTTTTTACCACTGGTCACAGCTGCTGGTTCACACTGCCAGCTCACAGCGTGTTAACCGAAGCTCTCTCACTGGTGGTAATAATCTTACAGCCGATCTAAGCCTCAGGTGTTTCTCACATTGTCATGCAGATGATAGCACGAGAAACACCCAATGTTCGGGGTGCCGAACCCAAACAGTAATACTCACTTCCTGGAGAAGTACATATTCGAAGTCCATGACCGAACACTAGGTGTTGGGTATGGACCACAAACTTTAGTGTTTGAGTTCTCCCATCTCTACTAATGAATACAATCAACCTTCTCACTGCACCATGACATTTGCACAGGTCACAGAGTGTGTCCACAAGATAGAAGACAATGATTTGTATTGTGACTGAGATTTCTTATGTCCAGGTGGCTGACATAACGCAAATCTTTAGAACTGCTGTTACTACAGCTCAGACCAGATGGCCCCATAGATATGTCAAGAACACAAAATAAGATATAAAAAAACTAGAAAATAAAAGCAGATTAGAAAAATGTACATGCTTTTAAGCATTTGATTTTAATCAATAGAAAAATGGAGATACATTCTCTTGATGTTGGTCTTTTTACTTTTCACACAAAAGTGGACACAGACAGAAGAGGGCACTAGTGCAAGAACAATATATGGGCCCTTTGCAGCCCCCAATATCTTATCAGGTTGTTCAATTCCAAGTGTTTTGGAAGTTGAAGTGGCCGTTAGTGATGAGCGAGTGTACTCATTGCTCGGGTTTTCCCGAGCACACTCTGGTGACCTCCGAGTATTTGTTATTGCTCGGAGATATAGTTTTCATCGCCACAGTTGCATGATTTGCGGCTTCCAGATAAGCTGAATACATGTGGGAATTCCCTAACAAACAGGCATTCCTCACATTATTCAGTGTATCTGGAAGCTGTAAATCATGCAACTGAGGCGATAAAAACTATATGTCGGAGCAATAACAAATACTCGAAGGTCACCCGAGCGTGCTCGGGAAAACCCGAGCAACGAGTACACTCGCTCATCACTAGTGGCTGCCCTACTTCTTGGTTCACTGTGTGGCTGTGTAAGTTTCACTAAAGCAATGTCCGCCCTGCTTCCAAAGATTTGGAACTTCAAATGTTCACCATGCATTCTATGAGATTGTTATGCCAGATTTGGTTTCCTGAATCCCTGTGGTGTTCTCAAGGGTTTAGCAGGTTTTTATAAAATGAAAGCAAGTAATGACAGAAAAGGGAATTTGGTACTGGCACCATCTTGAGATGTAAGGGTGTGTCGGGGTCAAGTCATGCCCTGCATCCCTTCCTAGTAAAACAGGTACGTTTTTAGTGCAACATAGTTTATTATGTGATGACATACTCGTTATGTATAGGTGTGTATTTTTATAAGTCTAGGGATAGAGATAGGAAACTATAGCATAAGTGTAGGATTTAGAGTAGTAATAATGGTTAGAATTGGACGTAGTACAGTGGGGGGCACTATAGATTACAAAGTTAGATAAGTTCAAGACAGAAGTAGTTCAGGAAATAGGGATTTTCCAAGTTGGGAGGGCTGCGAGTAGGTATAGTTGGGACACTTCCTAGTTTAGTGCAGTTAGTTGGATGGAGATCTGTGAGGTTGATCAAGAAACGAGTTCAAGGAAGAACCAACAGTTCAGGGCCATAGAGCTGAAAGTCAAGCGGGTATGAGGAAACAGGAGTGGCATGAGAACGGCAGTGACTAGGTTCAGTGGGATGTCCCAGAACATCCGAGGCCTACGGTATGGAAAAGGTATGGAAGAGCCATCATTTATTTCACAATCGGAAGCAAACAAAGAGAGCGGATCTTCAAGGAAGAACTAGTTTGGGAAGTCGGGAAGCTGCATTACCAGATGATACATTTCAGAGACTAAAATTGCCAGGAGAGCAAGGGAAAGGACAGCTGGAAGGAGCCATGATCAGTGAGAATTTTTGTGCGGTGTATGTGCTTGTGGCTGAACTGAACTTGTTCAGTAAAGTTGATGTTAAAAATAGACTTGGAATCTGTCAGTCAATGTGAGGTGACATCTGGAATCAGGACCGTGGAATCTGAGAAGATAGTAGTGGAGCATAGATATGTTTCGTCAAACTCAATTTGACAGGTGGCCCCGCCCCTATCAAAGTGTATCAAAGTGTGTAACCCCACCCCCTCCCTGTCTTCTAACAGCAGCTGTGTGGCAGCTCCCCCTCCCTTTTTATATAGTTTAATATTATTATCACTGTATTTGATACACTGAATGTTATCCCCGTAATTGTTTTATATTAGAGTTTTATATTTATATGTGATTTATAATGCGCACATTATGTATGTGGGCATGTTACAACATGAATGTTATCCCCGTAATTGTTTTATATTAGAGTTTTATATCTCATTTATATGTGATTTATAATGCGCACATTATGTATGTGGGCATGCTACAACATGAATGTTATCCCCGTAATTGTTTTATATTAGAGTTTTATATTTATATGTGATTTATAATGCGCACATTATGTATGTTGGCATGTTACAACATGAATGTTATCCCTGTAATTGTTTTATATTAGAGTTTTATATCTCATTTATATGTGATTTATAACGCGCACATTATGTATGTGGGCATGTTACAACATGAATGTTATCCCCGTAATTGTTTTATATTAGAGTTTTATATTTATATGTGATTTATAATGCGCACATTATGTATGTTGGCATGTTACAGCATGAATGTTATCCCCGTAATTGTTTTATATTAGAGTTTTATATCTCATTTATATGTGATTTATAATGCGCACATTATGTATGTGGGCATGCTACAACACCCGCAAGTGTGAAGGGTGGTGTTTTTATACGGAGTCTGTGTACAGGCTGCAGTGGCTGCAGTCAGAAAAAAAATGTGCGAGCCTCCTCTATTGCTTAAATAAACACAAAACAGGTGTTTGTCTGCATGACATACATTTTGTTATTCTCATTTATATGTGATTTATAATGCGCACATTATGTATGTGGGCATGTTACAACATGAATGTTACCCCCGTAATTGTTTTATATTAGAGTTTTATATCTCATTTATATGTGATTTATAATGCGCACATTATGTATGTGGGCATGTTACAACATGAATGTTATCTCCGTAATTGTTTTATATTAGAGTTTTATATCTCATTTATATGTGATTTATAATGCGCACATTATGTATGTGGACATGTTACAGCATGAATGTTATCCCCGTAATTGTTTTATATTAGAGTTTTATATCTCATTTATATGTGATTTGTAATGCGCACATTATGTATGTGGGCATGTTACAACATGAATATTATCCCCGTAATTGTTTTATATTAGAGTTTTATATTTATATGTGATTTATAATGCACACATTATGTATGTTGGCATGTTACAACATGAATGTTATCCCCGTAATTGTTTTATATTAGAGTTTTATATCTCATTTATATGTGATTTATAACGCGCACATTATGTATGTGGGCATGTTACAACATGAATGTTATCCCCGTAATTGTTTTATATTAGAGTTTTATATTTATATGTGATTTATAATGCGCACATTATGTATGTTGGCATGTTACAGCATGAATGTTATCCCCGTAATTGTTTTATATTAGAGTTTTATATCTCATTTATATGTGATTTATAATGCGCACATTATGTATGTGGGCATGCTACAACACCCGCAAGTGTGAAGGGTGGTGTTTTTATACGGAGTCTGTGTACAGGTTGCAGTGGCTGCAGTCAGAAAAAAAATGTGCGAGCCTCCTCTATTCCTTAAATAAACACAAAACAGGTGTTTGTCTGCATGACATACATTTTGTTATTCTCATTTATATGTGATTTATAATGCGCACATTATGTATGTGGGCATGTTACAACATGAATGTTATCCCCGTAATTGTTTTATATTAGAGTTTTATATCTCATTTATATGTGATTTATAATGCGCACATTATGTATGTGGGCATGTTACAACATGAATGCTATCTCCGTAATTGTTTTATATTAGAGTTTTATATCTCATTTATATGTGATTTATAATGCGCACATTATGTATGTGGACATGTTACAGCATGAATGTTATCCCCGTAATTGTTTTATATTAGAGTTTTATATCTCATTTATATGTGATTTATAATGCGCACATTATGTATGTGGGCATGCCACAACACCCGCAAGAACATGAATGTTATCCCCGTAATTGTTTTATATTAGAGTTTTATATCTCATTTATATGTGATTTATAATGCGCACATTATGTATGTGGGTATGTTACAACATGAATGTTATCCCCGTAATTGTTTTATATTAGAGTTTTATATCTCATTTATATGTGATTTATAATGCGCACATTATGTATGTGGGCATGCTACAACACCCGCAAGAACATGAATGTTATCCCCGTAATTGTTTTATATTAGAGTTTTATATCTCATTTATATGTGATTTATAATGCGCACATTATGTATGTGGGCATGTTACAACATGAATGTTATCCCCGTAATTGTTTTATATTAGAGTTTTATATCTCATTTATATGTGATTTATAATGCGCACATTATGTATGTGGGCATGTTACAACATGAATGTTATCCCCGTAATTGTTTTATATTAGAGTTTTATATCTCATTTATATGTGATTTATAATGCGCACATTATGTATGTGGGCATGTTACAACATGAATGTTATCCCCGTAATTGTTTTATATTAGAGTTTTATATCTCATTTATATGTGATTTATAATGCGCACATTATGTATGTGGGCATGCTACAACACCCGCAAGTGTGAAGGGTGGTGTTTTTATACGGAGTCTGTGTACAGGCTGCAGTGGCTGCAGTCAGAAAAAAATGTGCGAGCCTCCTCTATTCCTTAAATAAACACAAAACAGCTGTTTGTCTGCATGACATACATTTTGTTATTCTCATTTATATGTGTTTTATAATGCGCACATTATGTATGCGCCATATTACAACACCCGCGAGTATGGCTGTGATTATTATCACAGTAAGCGTTTTTTATATTAGATCTTTCGTTTACTGGTTTGGGGTTATTGAGTCTGATACTATATTTGATAGATTATCCCAACTCCGTGCCTATTCTGGGTGAGACTGTGTACAGGCTGCAGTGGCTGCAGTCAGAAAAATGTGTGAGTCTCCTCTATTCCTTAAATAAACACAAAACAGGTGTTTGTCTGCATGACATACATTTTGTTATTCTCATTTATATGTGATTTATAATGCGCACATTATGTATGTGGGCATGTTACAACATGAATGCATCTTTGGGGATATATTTAATCAACCAAAGTTAATATTGAACGGACTTGACCTTAAGGTTAAGCTAACAAGAAATAAGGATGCTTTCTGCCTCATGTCCGCAGAAGCCGAGCCGTTGAAGGTGCAAATCTCGCAAGCGGCTCTCTACGTGAAAAGAGTGCAGGTGTCTCCGGCTGTCCGAATCGGCCACAGCCAGGCCCTCCTATCCGCAACAGCCAAGTACGCTATTGACCGAACATGTCTGAAAGTGTACAGCATCGCCGCGGGGTCACGGATAACGAACCACGAGAACCTCTTCCTAGGTCAGATACCAAAGACTATTATATTAGGTTTTGTGGATAATGAGTCGTTCAGTGGCGTTTACGCAAAAAATCCGTTGCACTTCCACCACTACCACATCAATCACGCCGCTTTATATCTGGACGGCCAGCAGATACCCGCGAGGCCTTATAATCCTAATTTTAATGATGGTTTAGCCATCAGAGAGTATATGGCGCTTGCTCATATATCCGGCAAGCAAAAGGCTGATTGTGCCATGGCGATAGATCGTGAAGAATTTATGGATGGGTTCACTCTATTTGCTTTTGATTTATCGCCTGATCAAGAGCCTGGAGAACATTTCTCGCTCATTAAAACAGGTAACCTACGTGCTGAAGTACGCTTTGCGCTAGCGACACCCCACACGATAAATATGGTTGTTTTTGCAGTCAATCACACCATTCTGGAAATTAATAATAGGAGAGAGATCTTGTACGATTTTAATTAAGTAGCGATGGACAGTCTGCAGCTTACAACGATACTGAAGTCCGACAATTATACAGCCCGCATATTCGTCGGTGTGTTTCCGTGTGATTTGCTTCTTGAAGAAAGGGTGACTCAGAGACCCGCGGCATATATCGTGAATACAGACCCGGCAAATCAACCCGGACGACACTGGGTATTAATCGTACTCTGTGATGATAAGATGGGTGTATTTTTTGATAGTTACGGCCTCAGCCCTGAAAATATTATCTTCCCACGCGAATTTGTGACATTCCTGAATAAGAATTGTGACGATTATTGTTACCAGAACGCACAAATCCAAGACCTGTATACCCACATGTGCGGCCATTACTGCGTATATGTTTTACATCATTTAGCGTGCGGATTACCATTCAAGAATGTTTTACAGCATTTCACGAACGTTGTACAAAGAAACGAAAGAACTGTAACAGCTTTTATTTCGTCAACATTTTCAAATTTAACTCGTTCTAATTGTAATTATCAATTTAATCAAAACTGCACTTGTCTTCAGTGATCTAAATAATTGTCCAACTCCTAGTTAGAGACGTTCAAGGGTGACAGCTGCTTTGGGTGACAGCTGCTTTAAACCATTCTGTGTTTTCTCAGTTATCTGGGATAGCAGAGAAACAGCTGATGGGGAAAAAAAAAAAAAAAAAGTCCAACTCCTAGTTAGAGACGTTCAAGGGCGACAGCTGCTAGCAAATTCTGTGTTTGGTCAGCTAGTGGGAATTCTACCATGCCTTACTTCACACAGTAAAATATTTTTAGCCATCCTCTGCTTGCGCAGTTATTTGGGGTACCGGAGAAACAGCTGCGGGGAGCCCCACAAACATCGGTTTGTGGGGCTCCAGTCCGAAAATATGTGAGTCTCTCACACAAAACAGGTGTGTGTCTGCATGACATACATCCGAGCCAGAGTTTCTGAGTTTTAACAAGATATAGCATCACTGATTTTACAAGTGTTCAGAAAGTGGTGATAGTGTGTTACATAGACATCTAATCATCGTGCTATTTAATGTGACTGCTTTTATACCCTGCAAGAATCATTGAAATGTCTCTGAGATGTGCTTATTTTACAATAAATATCTTTTACTTTTACAATACCCTGTCTTTTGCTTTTTTTTATAAACGTATAAAACACCACGATTCATACCTGCGCTTGTTGTAATATGGTCGCACACATAATGCGCGCATTATAAATCACATATAAATGAGATATAAAACTCTAATATAAAACAATTACGGGGATAACATTCATGTTGTAACATGCCCACATACATAATGTGCGCATTATAAATCACATATAAATATAAAACTCTAATATAAAACAATTACGGGGATAACATTCATGTTGTAACATGCCCACATACATAATGTGCGCATTATAAATCACATATAAATATAAAACTCTAATATAAAACAATTACGGGGATAACATTCATGTTGTAACATGCCCACATACATAATGTGCGCATTATAAATCACATATAAATATAAAACTCTAATATAAAACAATTACGGGGATAACATTCACTGTATCAAACACAGCGATAATAATATTAAACTATATAAAAAGGGAGGGGGAGCTGCCACACAGCTGCTGTTAGAAGACAGGGGAGGGGCGGGGTTACACACTTTGATACACTTTGATAGGGGCGGGGCCACCTGTCAAATTGAGTTTGACGAAACATATCTATGCTCCACTACTGAAGATCTTCAATCCAAAAGTGAGTGATATGCACTTTACACAAACCACACAACAGACAGGACATTATCTTTTCTTTGTGGGGTGCCAGGGTGTCCCGCAACAGCAGCCCCTCGCCATGACTACCACCCTGGCCAGCCCACAGAGACATGTTCTGGCATGGCAGCAGTCAGTGAGTTTAATAAAGTTTCACACTTATTGCATGCTAACTAGGTATCATTTTCCAATATCAAATAAAAAATGAAAGGATAAATATATTTAATTTTTGTGGTTCTGGAGTACTACAGTATTTTTCTCTCACATTACAATCATCTCATCACTCACTCTCAGGCTTGCAGTACTTGAGTCTGTGCAGTGGGGCCTACATCCTTTTGGTCTAACAACTAGTGTTGAGCATTCCGATACTGCAAATATCGGGTATCGGCCGATATTCGCTGTATCGGAATTCCGATACCGAGTTCCGATATTTTTGTGATATCGGAAATCGGAATTGGAAGTTCCTATAAGTTCCCAGGCGTGTGCGGTGCGTATCCAGGATCACTTCCGATATTTGTGTCCCATTGACTTGTATTGGTATTGGGTATCGGTATCGGCGATATCCGATATTTTTTGGATATCGGCCGATCCAATCCGATACCGATACTTTCAAATATCGGAAGGTATCGCTCAACACTACTAACAACACAAAATGTTCATTCAGTCACAAAACATTCTATAAGGTAATGGCTCCTGTAGAAGTGAAATGAGTATTAGGCTGCCGTCACACTAGCAGTATTTGGTCAGTATTTTACATCAGTATCTGTAAGTCAAAACCAGGCGTGGGTGATAAATGTAGAAGTGGTGCATATGTTTCTATTATACTTTTCCTCTAATTGTTCCACTCCTGGTTTTGGCTTACAAATACTGATGTAAAATACTGACCAAATACTGCTAGTGTGAAGGCAGCCTTAATCTGCCTCAAAGCAAGTTCACAGAAAACAGTCACACTCTGCAGCCCAATCCTCAAGTCTGCTGCCCTCTTGTGCCATGCTCTCTAGCACCTCAGTCACGTCTCACAGTCACGTTACGATTAAGACTGTTGAGTCGAAAACACGTCAATGTTCAATTTCCTCTGTAACTAGGTTTTTTAAATTGATTTATAATAAGACCTTACAATTTTTATGAAGTCATCAATCAATTTTGCTAATTTTGGAGATAATTATACAAGATGCCCAAGCGAGGTAATTGTGGGTGAGCTTCTGTTCCCACTCGCTTTGACATCCTACAGACAACTCATGTGCCAGTTCCGGTGTGCTGCTGTTTGTGAGGTGCATCACACTAACTGTAGGGCTGCAGGCCTCTTCTTCTGCCTTCGAGAATCCCTCTTCTGAAACTAGGGCAGCAATTATTCCAGGAGAGATGAGGTTCATAAAAACAATCAAACTTTTACTTGGTGATCTTGGGTTTCGAGGTGCTCAATACACATCTAGATAAGTTCCCTGATGGGTCTAGTTTCTACAATGGTGTCACTTGTGGGTTTTTTCACTGTTTGGGCACATCAGGGGCTCTCTAAACGTGACATGGCGTCCGCTAATTATTCCAGCAAATTTTCCATTCAAAAAGTCAAATGGCGCTCCTTCCCTTCAGAGCCCTGGCGTGCGCCCAAACAGTGGGCACACATATAGGGTATCGACATGCTCAAGAGAAATTCCACAACAAATATTGGGGTCCATTTTCTCCTGTTACCCTTATGAAAATAAAAAATTTGGTCTGAAGGAAAATTTTTGTGAAAAAAAGTTAAATGTTTATTTTTTCCTTCCACATTCCATTCCAATTCCTGTGAAGCACCTGAAGGGTTAATAAACTTCTTGAATGTGGGTTTGATCAGCTTGAAGGGTGCAGTTTTTAGAATGGTGTCACTTTTGGGTATTTTCTGTTATATTGACCCCCCAAGGTCACTTCAAATGTGAGGTGGTCCCTAAAAAATGGTTTTGTAAATTTTGTTGTAAAAATGAGAAATTGCTGGTCAACTTTTAACCATTATAACTTGCTAACAAATAAACTTATGTTTCAAAGATTGTGCTGATGTAAAGTAGACATGTGGGAAATGTTATCAATGTCTCTGATTTAAGGGTATATAAATTAAAATGTTGAAAATTGCAAAGTTTCAAGATTTTCGCCAAATTTCCGTTTTTTTTCACAAATAAACCCAAGCCACATCAAATAAATGTTACCAGTATCATGAATATATGTCACAAAAAGTAGTCTCAGAATCAGTGGGATCCATTGAAGCGTTCCAGAGTTATTTCCTCCTAAAGTAACGCTGGTCAGAATTGAAAAAATTGACCAGGTCAGGAAGGTGAAAACAGGCTTTGGGGTGAAGGGGTTAAAGTATAAACAGGGTAAGAATTCTGTTTCTGAAAGTGGAAGACCAATAGCATAACATCAAGCAGAATATTTTATCTACATTAAATTGGTGTATGTTGGTTTTGTAGAGTAACCTTTGATACTGTACCCGTCTACAGCTCATTTCAAGTTTTTCTAGCAGCAGGAATAAATCTGAATGACTAGTATTATTACTAGTATTATAGCAATGACACAACATAAAGTTTGCCTTGAGAGTCACGTGACTTTGAAAGTATTTCTTACCATATAAATAAAGCAGTGAAGGCTGGTGTATTTCTGAGTAATAAGGGCCACTCTTTCCCTTTTGCAGTCTTACTTAGGTTAACAAGGTTCCTGCCTAATCACGTCCTTCTTCTTGGTTTAGTGGAGGTTCTTGCCCACGGCCTTTCAGCGAAATCACTGTTCTCCTCTTATTACCATCATTTTGTGAAAGGGCCTGACAGTTCTTCCTTAAAGGCTCAGATGCTAATTCTGAAAACCTCAAGGAGCCCCAATTTTCATACCAGACTGTAGTGCTACATTCATGTATTCCTACATTCATGTATTCAGGTGTTTCTAGCCAATTTTATCTTATAGCAATCCTATTTATGTAAAACATTTGGGACTTTCTTTTTACTGCATATATTTATGCCAGTGTGTATTACTATTTGTATGTATTCAACAGTTATAAAAAGTATGCATATCCTTTGGTCATTTTGGGATAACATTTAAAGGGGTTATCCCATCTGTGACATTACATATATACAGTAAATGTCATAAATGTTAGATGATAGATGTGTGGGTCTGACTGTTGGGTTCTGCATTTGTCTTGATAGGATCTTGATCACATGAATAGATCTTTTTCCATACATGCATAGCTATCTGTGGAACTGAATTGAGAGATACATACAAATAAATAGAGAGATAATAATGTTTATGGCAATCTTGCATTATGTCGATTTGCCAGAAATGTGAATAACCCTTTATTTCCACAAATCAATGTGAGAACACACCGACTAACATTCATTTTAACTAAACAAAAGAATAAATGAATGTATAGCAATTTGCCCTTTAAGTCTTTCTTTACAGAAACTACTGTAATGTAAATTAGTTATCAGCTTTGCACATGATCACATTACAGATTTTCTTCTTTAATGTCACATGAAGACCAAGGGCACTTGCTAGCGTCAAAGTGCTCTGCGATTGCCACATTGCACTATGTCAGCATCAATAGGATGGCGAGACCGTTCAATCCCATGATAGAGCAGCGAGCCACAAGTTCCCTGCTCTATCACTATCTGTCTTGTAAGCTGCAAACCACTATAGGCCTGTGGCTTACAAGACATCAGCATCCCCACGTCATGTCTGCATAACATCATCACTTGCTGGCCAGTTTTAGTGATATATTCATGTTCTGATGATGGTTCTGGTGATGTATTCATGTACTGATAATGGTTCTTGTGACAAATTTCTGTACTATTGGTGGTTCTGGTGAGGTATTTTTGTACTGTTAGTGGTTCTAGTGAAGTATTCATGTACTGTGATATTACAAATGCTAACAGTGTTAATATACATAATGTTAGGATTTGTTTTTTTGGCCGGTTCCATTGATCATCACAATATGAGATTTTCATGCTTGCGGTCAACTAGCTTCTCTTCCTGCTTCTCTCAATGAAGCCGGGGCTGTAGTTTATAACTGAACATTGAGAGGAATAGGAAAAGCAGCTAGTCGGCACATGACTGTAAGGCTATCAGTATTTGTCAGCCAAAAAATGGAGTGGGTGATAAATACAGAAGTTTCTATTATACTTTGATTGTTCCACCCTGGTTTTGGCTTTCAAATACTGATGTAAAATACTGACCAAATACTGATAGTGTGACTGTGACCTAAAGGTACCGTCACACTCAGCGACGCTGCAGCGATATAGACAACGAGCCGATCGCTGCAGCGTCGCTGTTTAGGTCGCTGTAGAGACGTCAAACACAGCAGCTCCACAACGATGCAGGAGCGATCCTGTGACGTAACGGCGACTCACTTATCGTTCTCATAGGTCGTTAGCTCCATGTAAAACATTGCTGACATCGTTGCTTTTGCTGTCAAACACAACGATACACGCCGACCTGACGACCAAATAAAGTTCTGGACTTCTAGCTCCGACCAGCGATATCACAGTGGGATCCAGATCGCTGCTGCGTGTCAAACACAACGAGATCGCTATCCAGGACGCTGCAACGTCACGGATCGTTGTCGTTCTCGTTGTAAAGTTGCTGAGTGTGAAGGTACCTTAAGTGTGTAAATCCCATATCAGCAGTCACATGACGACTTCTCAAACCGCTTAAGCTGCGTATAGGAAGAAGCATGAAACTATATTTTTGCCCCAAGTGCGGCAAAACCAAGATCCGCTTTTGAGTAACAACTTAATGTATTTCAATCATTATGTAGCGCAAGGTGTATATTGATCGTATTGGTCTTTATACAGTGTTTGTTATAAAGACATAATGGTCATATTATAATATTATGTATTCACTCTGTAGTGGGAATGGTAATGGACATTGTGTAGCGGTGTTATATTGGCATTGTATAGTAAGAATTTTGGTAGTGTTGGTCTTTGTGTTTTAGGGTTAGCAGTGTTATCTAATGTGATGTACCAATTTAGGGGGTGGCTGTGGGATTGTATTTATTTTAGGATGGGAAGGGCCCAATAACCGGGGACCTTTCCATCCTGATAATATAAGCCTGCAGCTGTCTGCTTTACCTTGGCTGGTTATCAAAACTAGGGAGGACTCTATGCAATTTTTAAAATTTATTTATTCATTAAAACCAGGCTAAAAACACCTGTGTAAATGAACTTACAATGCATGTTTTTAACTCTGTATGATGACCCTCTAAAAATTCTGAGTGAAAGCTGCATGATGATCTTCTAAAAATTTTAAGCGAGGGCCGCATGATGACCCTGTTTCTATGGTGGAGAATGTATTCTACCCTGAAAAGGACTTTTGTTTTAATGGTGCATCAGTGGTATACAAGCACTACAAGAGCAATTGAACACTGCCTATATGCCTGATTTAGTGTAAGCTCTCCCTCCTAGATCAACTCTCCCTGAATTGCATCCAAAGGAGAGTGTGTTTGAGCATCGTGTCACCGGGTTTTATATATGACCCAATGGCGTGATGCGGCCGGCCAATCACAGTAATGCCAGTTGCCAACATGGCTACTTCATTACTGTGTATGGCAGGCAATCCCCGCATGTTTATTGGCCGTCTAACAGCCACAAAACAAGCGGCGGGGACTTGAGCATGGTGTTCGAGCACCCACGATACTCTGTTGAGTAACGAGTGTACCCGAGCATCGTGATGCTTGATCGAGTATCGAGCAGAGGTGAGCATGCTCGCTTATCGCTAATAGCCATACCACACAATAATGTCATGTCATGACTGAGCCTCCTACATCAGTGTCAGCCCTAAATTGGTTTAAACATGGAGCTCCAATGACAAAAAGTTAAGACACTAGGTTTTTGCTACCTAATCTGAGAGTAGTTTAATGTAGAGACAGTGAGCCTGAATACAGTCATGTGTCACTTACAGGGTTATATGCTGCAGTTTCGATAAAAGCACTGTTTTATAAACAAGAGATTAAAGCTAAAGAACCAGTAAACTGGCTGCAATTTAGTCATCCATATTCATGATCTGTATAACTCCTCCCCTGATTGGCATATTTCTGCCTATGCACAGTATACACAGAAAGCTGCCAATCAGTGGTGGGTGTGTAGTCATACAGAGCTCAGCATTCAAAGAACTGGTAGGTCTGCAGCCAAATGTTATCAAAACTGCAGCCAGGAGCCCAGTAGGTGATACATCACTGGAATCAAGGTCTCCATCCTCACATCATGCTGCTCTCAGGTATGGTAGCAAAAACATGGTGAAAAATTCCCTTTAAAGCTTAGTTTTGCACTGAAAACTTTCATGCTTACATTTTACATCAATACTAAATTTGTCATTTAGGTTTTCCTACCTTCAATATATGAGTCCATCCATTGATTATGTAAACTGGACATTCTTGGGACAAGTCTACACAGGTCACACATCTAGTCCTAGATTTGCCCTGTACTATGTTATGCTGGTTTCTGGGATGTGAACTGGATGAGCTGTCAGCTCTGGAAATGTAGAAGGAGGGGGGACTGGAGCAGGGCATCCTTTGTCTGATAAATTGCTTTTCGTTATCAGTTGTGTAAGACAGACAGCTCCGCTCTTTCTGACCCAGCCTGTTCTGCTCCTCTTTGGTGTCAAGTCTCTTTCTCTTTCTTATCGACCTGTCTTTAGATGTAGCACAAATCTGTCCAAATATTATAAATCCCTCCCCATCCATTTATTATATTATTTCCCAAATAGTTTCTTTGATGTCTTTACAAATCCAAGTGTTAAATGTCACTGAGCAATTAACAAAACAAAGAGAATATTCTTGCCTGCTAAATCAGGATACCTGGAACCTGCTGAATAATGTGTCACTAAACTCCATCCAAGCATAGTGACAGCTGACATCACTGCTGCACTGTGGTTCTGTGAATATGAATCTTCACCTAAATGGTCGACTTCTGTATAGTAAATTAATAGAAAAGCAAAGCAACGTTGTTCCACTATGTACAGTGGAGCGCCCGTCAGGGCAAGGGGGGATACTTGGTACTGGGTCCTGCAGTTCACAGGGAGGATGTCACGGTGGCTGACCCTGTCTGTGGCCCTGGGATGTCCGTATGAAAAGGAAAGTTCTTTAAAGGGATAAGGTTTATATTCCTGACGCCACCTGTGGTATTCGGTCAGGGTGACCGATGCTGCTTTAAGTGGTCCGCTGGGGTGATGTTATGGCAGCTAGATGGTATACCTTCCCACAGGTGAAGTATATCCCCAGGGCTTCCCGGTGTGTAGACGGTGGATGGTGAGAGGTTCAGTGAAGGACGAGGACACAGGTTTGCAGTCTCTTTACCTTGTTTTACTGTTGGTTTCAGCAGCCACAGTCCAGGGCACCAGATCACAGGGCAGGTAGAGTCCGGCCGGTTTGGAGGCAAGTCCAGAGTCCCCTTTGTCCAGGTGGAAATCAATAGCCTTCCCTTGCGCTGAGGTGGTGTAGTCCCTTCCTGCTAAGCTTAAAATAAGGTTTTAAGAATAGAGGAGTTTAAGCCATCTACCAATCTGTATGGCTTTGTTACACGATTGTATATCTGGTAGGCTCAGTGCACCTAACAACTGAGGGTAAATAAGTGGCTTGTGATTCAATTTAGCCTTTTTGTATTCCGTATATATGATTTAATTATATTTAGTCTCTCCATCAAGGAAAGATGGTAAATCATAAGTTTTCAAGAGGGTTGAAATTGTGCTAATTTGCTATGATTTTTTGAGTATATATCTACCATGTTGTCAGTGATTAGGATATTTAGATATTTACCCCCTTAACCCCTGGAGGTATTTTCATTTTTTGCTCCCCTTCTTTCCAGAGCCATAGCTTTTATTTTTTGGTCAAAATTGCCATGTAAGGGCTTGTTTTTTGCTGGACTAGTTGCCGTTTTAAACAACACCATTGATTTTAACACATCATGTACTGGAAAATGGGAAAAAAAATTCCAAATGTGGTGAAATTGTAAAAAGAGTGCAATTCCACAGTTATTTTTTGGGTTTTGTGTTTACCATGTTCACTAAATGCTAAAACTGCCATCATGATTCTCCAGGTCATTACAAGTTCATAGACACCAAACTTGTCTAGGTTCTTTTTTTATCAAAGTGTTGAAAAAAAAATTCCAAAGTTTTTTTTTTTTTTTTTTTTTTAAAGAAAAAAATTGCACAACTTTCCGATACCTGTAGCATCTCCATTTTTCGTGATCTGGGGCTGGTGAGGGCTTATATTTTGTGTGCCGGGCTGACGTTTTTAATGATACCATTTTGGTGCAGATACATTCGTTTGATCCCCCGTTACTGCATTTTAAGGCAATGTTGCGGCGACCAAAAAGAGTAACTCTGGCGTTTTCACTTTTTTTCTCGCTACGCCTTTTAGCGATCGGGTTAATCCTTTTTTTATATTGATAGATCGGCGATTCTGACCGCGGCGATACGAAATATGAGTATGTTTGATTTCTTTTTTCATTGTTTTTTCATTGTTTTATTTTGAATGGGGCAAAAGGGGGGTGAACGCCCCCCGATACTCACCTGTCTCCCCCGGTGCTCCTCGTGGCTCCCGATGGGCGCCGCCATCTTGTTCCGGCCAAAAAATGGCGGGCACATGCGTAGTGCGCCCGCCAGCCGGCACCCGGAAGATCTTTGGGGTCTCAGCTGCCGGGGGTAGCCGAGACCCCAAAGAACATGATCGGGGTCGGTATTACCGACCCCTGTTTTGCGATCACCGATAATTAACTGTTTACCGGCGACCGCAAAAAAAAAAAGCTATGTGTAATTCTCTGTCCTCTGATGTGATCGCACATCAGAGGACAGAGAAATAGGGGGATTCGGCGACCCTGTCATACTTACCGGTGTCCCTGGATCCTCCTGTGTCCCCTCCAGCCCGCTGGCTTCTTCATCTGGTAAGAAAATGGCGGGCGCATGCACAGTGCGCCTGCCATGATCCGCCGGCCGGCAGCCAGAGGAGTTGGGGCTAAATTTAGGGTTAGGGTTATGGTTGGGGTCTAAATTTAGGGTTAGGGCTAGGGTTAGGGTTGGGGCTAAATTTAGGGTTAGGGTTGGGGCTAAATTTAGGGTTAGGGTTAGGGTTGGGGCTAAATTTAGGGTTAGGGTTGGGGCTAAATTTAGGGTTAGGGTTGGGGCTACATTTAGGGTTAGGGCTAGGGTTGGGGCTAAAGTTAGGGCTAGGGTTAGGTTTGGGGCTAAAGTTAGGGCTAGGGTTGGAGCTAAAGTTAGGGCTAGGGTTGTAGCTAAAGTTAGGGTTAGAGTTGGAATTAGGGTTAGGGTTTGGATTAGGGTTGGCATTAGGGTTACGTTTGGGCTTAGGGTTAGGTTTGGGATTAGGGTTAAGGTTAGGGTTGGGATTAGAGTTAGGGGTGTATTGGGATTAGGGTTAGGTTTGAGGTTAGGGTTGAGATTAGTATTAGGGGTGTGTTGGATTTAGGGTTCTGATTAGGGTTATGGTTAGGGTTGGGATTAGGGTTGTTTTGGGGCTAGGGTTGTGATTATCGTTAGGGTTGTGATTAGGATTATGGATCGGGTTGGGATTAGGGTTAGGGGTGTGTTGGGGTTAGGGTTGGAGTTAGAATTGGGGGTTTCCACAGTTTAGGTACATCAGGGGGTCTCTAAACACCACAGCCAATTTTGATCTCAAAAAGTCAAATGGTGCTCCCTCCCTTCTGAGCTCTGCCGTGCGCCCAAACAGTGGTTTACCCCCACATATGGGGCATCAGCGTACTCGGGATAAATTGGACAACAACTTTTGGGTCCAATTTCTCCTGTTACCCTTGTGAAAATAAAAACTTGGGGCTTAAAAATCTTTTTTGTGGAAAAAAATGTTTTTTATTTTCACAACTCTGCATTATAAACTTCTGTGAAGCAGTGGGCATTCAAAGTTCTCACCACACATTTAGATAAGTTCATTGGGGGGTCTAGTTTCCAAAATGGGGTCACTTGTTGCGGGTTTCTACTTTTTAGGTACATCAGGGGCTCTGCAAATGCAACATATCGCCCACTGACCATTCTATCAAAGTCTGCATTCCAAAACGGCGCTCCTGCCCTTCCGAGCTCTGCCATGCGCCCAAACAGTGGTTTACCCCCACATATGGGGTATCAGCCTATGTAGCATAAATTGCACAATTAATTTTGGGGTCCAATTTCTCCTGTTACCCTTGTGAAAGTAAAAATTTGGGGGTGAAAAGATCATTTTTGTGGAAAAAATACGATTTTTTTTTTTCATGGCTCTACATTATAAACTTCTGTGAAGCAGTTGGGGGTTCATAGTGCTCACCACACATCTAGATAAGCTCTTTGGGGGGTCTAGTTTCCAAAATGGGGTCACTTGTTTTTTTTTTTACTGTTTAGGTACATCAGGAGCTCTGCAAATGCAACATGACGCCCGCAGACCATCCCATCAAAGTCTGCATTCCAAGCGGCGCTCCTACCTTTCCGAGCCCCGATGGGTGCCCAAACAGTGCCCCACCAAATATGGGGTATCAGCGTACTCACGACAAACTGATCAACAGATTTTGGGGTCCAATGTCTCCTGTTACCCTTGAGAAAATAAAAAATTGCAGGCTAAAAAATAATATTTGAGGAAAAAAAAGGATTTTTTATTTTTACGGCTCTACTTTATAAATTTCTGTGAAGCACATGGGGGTTTAAAGTGCTCACCACACATCTAGATAAGTTCCTTAAGGGGTCTAGTTTCCAAAATGGGGTCACTTGTGGGGGGTTTCCACTGTTTAGGCACATCAGGGGCTCTCCAAACGCGACATGGCGTCCGATCTCAATTCCAGCCAATTCTACATTGAAAAAGTAAAACGGCACTCCTTCTCTTCCAAGCTCTGCGGTGCACCCAAACAGTGGTTTACCCCCACATATAGGGTATCAACATACTCAGGAGAAATTGCACAACAACTTTTGTGGTCTAATTTCTCGTGTTACCCTTGTGAAAAGAAAAAAATTGGGGGGCAAAAAGATCATTTTTGTAGAAAAAATGTGATTTTTTATTTTCACAGCTCTACGTTATAAACTTCTGTGAAGCACCTGGGGGTTTACAGTGCTCACCACACATCTAGTTAAGTTCCTTAAGGGTTCTAGTTTCCAAAATGGTGTCACTTGTGGGGGGTTTCCACTGTTTAGGCACATCAGGGGCTCTCCAAACATGACATGGCGTCCGATCTCAATTCCAGCCAATTCTACATTGAAAAAGTAAAACGGCACTCCTTCTCTTCCAAGCTCTGCGGTGCGCCCAAACAGTGGTTTACCCCCACATATGGGGTATCGACGTACTCAGGAGAAATTGCACAACAACTTTTGTGGTCTAATTTCTCCTGTTACCCTTGTAAAAATAAGAATTTGTGGGCAAAAATATCATTTTTGTGTAAACAAATACAATTTTTTATTTTCACTGCTCTACTTTATAAACTTCTGTGAAGCACTTGGGGGCTCAAAGTGCTCACCACACATCTAGATAAGTTCCTTAAGGGGTCTAGTTTCCAAAATGGTGTCACTTGTGGAGCGTTTCCACTGTTTAGGCACATCAGGGGCTCTCTAAATGTGACATGGCATGCGATCTCAATTCCAGCCAATTCTGCATTGAAAAGTCAAATGGCACTCCTTCTCTTCCAATCTCTGCGGTGCGCCCAAACAGTGGTTTACCCCCACATATGGGGTATCGGCGTATTCAGGAGAAATTGCACAACAAAATTCATGGTTAAATTTCAGTTTTTACACTTGTGAAAATAAAAAAAATGGTTCTGAAGTAAAATGTCTGCAAAAGTTAAATGTTCATTTTTTCCTTCCACATTGTTTCAGTTCCTGTGAAGCATGTAAAGGGTTAATAAACTTCTTGAATGTGGTTTTGAGCACCTTGAGGGGTGCAGTTTTTAGAATGGTGTCACACTTGGTTATTTTCTATCATATAGACCCCTCAAAATGACTTCAAATGTGATGTGGTCCCTAAAAAAAATGGTGTTGTAAGAATGAGAAATTGCTGGTCAACTTTTAACCCTCATAACTCAATAACAAAAAAAATGTGTTTCCAAAATTGTGCTGATGTAAAGTAGACAGGTGGGAAATGTTGCGTATTAACTATTTTTTGTGACATATCTCTCTGATTTAAGGGCATAAAAATACAAAGTTTGAAAATTGCAAAATTTTAAAATTTTTTGCCATATTTCCGTTTTTTCATAAATAATCGCAAGTAATATCGAAGAAATGTTATCACTAACATGAAGTACAATATGTCATGAAAAAACAATCTCAGAATCAGCAGGATCCGTTAAAGCGTTCCAGAGTTATAACCGCATAAAGTGACAGTGGTCAGAATTGTAAAAATTGGCTCGGTCATTAAGTACCAAATTGGCTCTGTCACTAAGGGGTTAACTGATAACGATTAAACAACAACCACAAGACGAATTTCATCAACCAGGGTATCATTTTAATCAGAATAACGTCGCCAACCTGACAGTCTGTAGGTTACTCAGCACAATCCTGAACATTGCAATGTCCTGTTCTTGTGTTACTCCTCTTGGAGACTTATCATTATACCTAGTGATGTTGTCATTCACTCTGTCAATAAGGGCTCATTTAGACGTCTGACTTTTTCACCTATGAAAAAATCGGACTGATAAGACTCTTACTAAAGCTTGATCAGAGTGTGCTATGAGTGTCATCCAATTTTCTTGGAGAAATTAGAAAAAAAAATTCTACGCCTCCTCAGTCCTGATAGTCTGTAAAAATCTGACCCCACTCTAATGTCCTCCGAGTGAGGTCCGATATTTTCACGGACCTATTGACTTGCATTGACGACTTTGATCTAACACTCAGATCAAAATCGGAAATGTCTCCACAAGTCTCTAGAGACCTTTGGGTCCGAGGAAAACATGCAAATGGCCCTATAGACCATGACAGAAAATGACAGATAGCACTTGTATGAAAAAATCGTACTTCTGAATAATCCCTAAAGCATATCCCTACAGTCTGCCATTGTCAGCATTGATATATGCAGGGGCGACGCCATCCACAAAAGGAAAATCATCTGATGGCAGAGACCTCAGATACTGTATTCGAGAGGAATCACATTACAGACTACATGCACTCCGAATCAAGGAATAAAGGAAAAAAACGATTCTAACATGTCTGAGGCAGAGACATAAGATCAGACTAAAATGTCTACAAAATACGTGTCCATAAAAGAGAGGAGATCCCATTGTATGTTTAATAGAAATCGTCATTAATTTAGAAATGGATGGATTGGTTGCCTTTCTTGCGGCCCAGGAAAGACTAACGTCATTTCACTTAGTGCTCCGTCTTGCAGTTTCCATCAAGCATCTCTTGCTTTTCAGTATGTTATTGATTTGTGTCCCTCGGGAAAAGGTCACAGTATCTTGTTATAGTATTCACATTTTATGGAAATGAGTAGATGTATAAATATAGAATCACATCAATATGACACCTCATGGCGATATTTCGATAACCTATTGTCTCCTGGCGTGGTTTTTGCAGGCGCTATCTAAACCTAATCCAAACTGAAAACAGCGATTTATCTTTCATTTGAAGAACAGTTCCAAGCAGGATTTTCTAGATGACTGCAGCAATTTTGTAGATGAAGATTTTCAACTTCATATATATACAATAAGGAATACTGTTTTCAAGGTCAAACAACTGATTTCATATTTAAAGAGACCTTCCATGTGTAAAGCTGGATTCTTAAAGGGATTGTTCAGTACTCGGACAACCACTTATCAATCCATATGTTTGTCCCCAGTAAAATAATAACACCTAATAGTCTCCCCTCCAGTGCTGGCGCCATTAAATCAGTGTTGGTACTGCCTCTCACAGAGATTGTGTGACATTGTTATGCCATACCTGTGGCCAATCAGCAGCCACTTTATTCTCCCCGCCTTCAGACAAATTACATACATCCAGACCTGTGTAACCGCTCACTTTTAGACATAGTGACGGTGCAGGGAGCGGTCTGAGTCACCACTCACTACCGAATGAGCATGCTGTGATTATTCCCGACACTTTCATTGACAGCTTGCTTTGAAGACATTCTGCACAGATGGCTGTCAAACTACTGGAGAGTGATCACAGCGCGTTCACTGTGTAGTGAGAGGTGACTGCTACCGCTCCCTACACCGCCCCTATGACTGAAAGTGAATGGCTACAGGGAGAATATAATTTCATTTTCTCTGTCACAGAAGTACTGGGTAGACTACAGCTGATTACCCGGGCCCCTGCAATATCCCTCAGACTAGGTAAACCCTGTCTGTCCCTCTCCCAGAGTTTACACTGAAGGTGTGCATGTCTGGGTGGCCAGGCTTGACCCTGACTCCTGTTTCAGTATTAAGCTGAAACCTCCACCCGCCACCCAGTGATAAAACCTCATACCAACCCCTACAGAAAGCACAGACAGGGAAAACTAAAAAACGCACCACGCCGCAGACACACAGGAAAACAGTATAATGTGCACAGGGCAAAACAAATACAAATATAGGAAGGAGAAATATGACGAAGGATAAAACACCACCAGATACGATATTTCCTCTCCTAGACCACCACTCCAGACCGAGATCACCAGGCACAAGACACAAGCTATAATCGGCGACGCCCAAAGTTCAGCAGAACTATTTAAAGGCCGTGGGCGAGACCCAGCCTCCAATCCGAGTACCAGCTAGATTAACCCCGGACAACCTAGATGAAATCTAGCCGGCGTCACTGAGCGCACAGTGGACGAATGCGGAATTACCGCTGTCTGTCGGACGCCCTAGTGTGAATAGCGTACGACATGACATTCTCCCTGTAACTGCTTTTCTATTATGGCAGCCAGGATTTTTAATGGTATTTAAAAGCAAATTAACCCTAATCTGCAAATAAGTAGTATTTTGTACATGACAAATTCCCTAAAATAGTAATAATAATAATGTATTTTTTCTATTAGAAAAGTCATAGAACATACACTCTGGAATAAGCAGATAGCATGAAAAACAAGTTGAAGATAAAACTTAACTTTTACTTACAATTCACAAATAAAAACATACTAACCTTCAATGGTGTCATGTGTATTTTCATACCTGTGCTAATGTGACTTTTCGTGTGTACGTGTGTGTGTGTGTGTGTGTGTGTGTGTGTGTGTATGAGGAACAACTATCTTGAGACATTAAGTGTCTTGTACACTGCACTTTAATCGGTTTCCTCTTTGCAGGCTCTGTGATGTCTCCCAGAGTTCCCAGAGAAATTAGGGATTTCTGCTCTCCTATGTCTATGTAGCACATGATCAAGAGCAGCAAGTACGTAAGAAGCTTGCATAGGAAGACTAACTGAATAGGGAACTGTTAGTAGTTTTTGACTGACAGGTGCTCCTCCATTCAGCACTCATGGTTAGACAGGTTTTGCCTACTGTGTGGAGCCCTGCTTTGAAAATGGTAAGAATACTAACTCATCATTAGAAAGCCCCTAGTTGAAAGTTTAAAACACACCGGCCTGTCATGTTCCATGATTTGGGAATCATGCAGATATTATTGTAGTATTATTGCGTTGTTACATTGTGCTCTTTTGTTGCTATGCAGTAAGTTTTGCCCTCTCTAGAAGTTTGTCCTTTCTCTCTCTATGTCTCTCTGTCAGTAACCCCTCCCTTCTTTCTCATTCACTGTACTGCTTATCAGCCAGTACCACACGGAGCGTGCAGGAGACAGCGCTAAAGTTTAGCGCTGTCCCCTGCATCGTGCTGAAGCCGCGATTCATATCTTCTGTGCAGCAGCGTTTGCTGCATAGAAGATATGAATAATAGTGTTTAAATGAAAGATCTATGTGCCCGCCGCCCCCCCACCCCCTGTGCGCCCCCCCGCTGTTCAGAAAATACCCGCATCCCTCGTCGGCTGTCGCTCCTTCCTGGTCTGGCCGCGGTTTCCACTGTATGCGGTCACGTGGGACCTCTCATTTACAGTCATGAATAGGCGGCTCCACCTCCCATAGGGGCGGAGCCGACTATTCATGATTGTAAATGAGCGGCCCCACGTGACCGCATACAGTAGAAGCCGCGGCCAGACCAGGAAGCAGCGACAGCCGACGAGGGAGCGGGTGAGTATTTTCTGAACAGCGGGGGGGGGGCGCACAGGGGGTGGGGGGGCAGCGGACAGGTAGATCTTTCATTTAAACACTATTATTCATATCTTCTATGCAGCAAACGCTGCTGCACAGAAGATATGAATCGCGGCTTCAGCACCATGTGGGGGGGACAGCGCTTACTGTAGCGCTGTCTCCTGCACGCCACAGGGACTGCACACGGAGAACGTCCGTGTGAGGTCCGTGTTTTACACGGACCCATTGACTTTAATGGGTCCGTGTAATACGTGCGCTCCCACGAACACTGACATGTCTCCGTGTTTGGCACATGGAGACACGGTCCACAAAAAATCCATGACATCTGCACAGATGCATTGATTTTAATGGGTCTACGTGTGTCAGTGGCTCCGGTACGTGAGGAAACTGTCACCTCACGTACCGGAGACACTGACGCGTGAAACCGGCCTAAGAGTGTAGTGTAATGTAATGTTCAGTAGTGTAAAGGTGAGCTTATTAGTAAGAATATTATATTAAGTGTAAAAGCATTCCTACATCTGTAGAAGTAAGTCTACATTCACATTTGCGGTCTGCGCCGCAGCGTCGCCGCATGCGTCATGCGCCCCTATATTTAACATGGGGGCGCATGGACATGCGTCACACTTGCGTTTTGCGCCACATGCGTCACTGCGGCGCACGCGTCTGGGCGCAGAGGACGCAGCAAGTTGCATTTTTGCTGCGTCCAAAATCAATCAAAAAAAGGACGCATGCGGCGCAAAACGCAGCGTTGTGCATGCGTTTTGCTGCGTTTTTGTTTGCGTTGTGCGTTGCGGCGCCGACGCTGCGGCGCACAACGCAAATGTGAACGTAGCCTAAGTGTATCACAGCATGTCTGAGGATGTAGAAATATGTGTATAAAAGTGTCCGTGCATGTATAGGAAAGCTGGAGAAAAAGCATAGCTGCTTGTATGAGAACCTAAGTGTAAAAGTGTGTCTGCCTATGTAGAAATATGTTCATATTAGGAGAAGAAAAATTATAGTTTCCCTCTCCAAATGTGTTAAAATCTTCTTTATTTAATCACAAGCTAGGGATAACAAACCTACTGTTTGTTTTTGCTGCAGATTTGCTTGCAGTAAATCTGCTGTGAATTACTGAGGCAGCATTGTGGTTGACATGATACAAAATTCATTACCTCTATTAATTGCACCTGTTTGAACTCATTGCCTGTATAAAAGACACCTCTCCATACGCTCAATTAATCACATTGCAACCTCTCCACCATGGCCACGACCAAAGAGCTGTCTAAGGACACCAGAGACAAAATTGTAGACTTGCGCAAGGCTGGAATGGGCTACAGAATAATAGGCAAGCAGCCCGATGAGAAGGCAACAACTGTTGGCACAATTATAAGAAAATGGAAGAAACACAAGATGACCGTCAATCTTCCTCGGTCTAGGAATCCATGCAAGATCTCGCCTTGTTGAGTAAGTTTGATTCTAAGAAAAGTCAGGAATCAGCCCAGGACTACACAAGAGGGACTGATCAATGACCCTAAGAGCGCTGGGACCACTGTCTCAAACATTACTGTTAATAGCACAGTGTGCTGTCATGGATTAATAATCCTGCAGGGCACACAAGGTCCCCCTGCTCACACCAGCACATATACAGGGCAGTTTGAAGTTCACCAATGGCCATCTGGATGATCCAGAGGAGGCATGGGAAAAGGTCATGTGGTCAGATGAGACCAAAATAGAACTTTTTGGTATCAATCCCACTCTCCGTATTTGTAGGAAGAAAAAGGATGAGTACAACCCCAAGAACACCGTCCCAACCGTGAAGCATGATGGGGGGACATCATGCTTTGGGGGTTCTTTTCTGCAAAGGGGACAGGAGTACTGCATCGTATTGAAGGGAGAATTGATGGGGTCATGTATCGTGAGATTTTGTCCAATAACATCCCTCCCTCAGTGAAAGCATTGAAGATTGGTCATGGCTAGATCTTCAAGGAAAGCAATGACTTGAATTACACAGCCAGGGCAAATAAAGACTGCCTCTGTAAGAAGCATTTCAAGGTCCTGGAGTGGCCTAGTCAGTCTCAATGTTGCCCAGCACTAGCCCCGAAAACTGAAACATCTGGGGATCTGTATGGAGGAGTGGGCCAAAATTCCTGCTGTAGTGTGTGCAAGCTTGGTCAAGAACTGCAGAAAATGTCTGACTTCTGTAATTGGAAACAAAGGTTTCTGTACCAAATATTAAAGGGGTTGCCCATTACTTTCAATTAACCCCCCAATGTATCCCCCGGGGCCCCTGATGAATTGTGTAAATACCTTCCGTTGCCATTTTCGCCTGTGAGCAGCGCTATACAGGCGGCTGAGTCCGGGTCACGTGACCCCAGGCTGCAGCCGCCGCTAATTTCCACCGACGTCACGTCAATTTCCAGACTTTGGAAATTGACGTGACGTCATGAGCAGGCGTGACCCCAGGCTCACAGTCAGCGGTCACTCATCAAGAGTGACTGGGCTGTGGGCGGCGCTGGGGACTGCAGGACTGTGCTGGGGGCGGGCGGGGCATGTGATGTGAACGCTGTGTAGGCAGGGATGTGAACGCTGTGTTCTGGGAAGGGCGGGCATGGGGGAGTCTGCGGGATGTGCCGTGGTGCCGGCGCTGGGATGTGCCGTGGTGCCAGCGCCGGGATGTGCCGTGGTGCCGACATGTGCCATGGGGCTGCGCCGGGCGGTGCGGTGGGTCCGCAAAATAGTCCCTAGTCTCACTTATGGCATTGCTGTGTGAGAAATTTTCCCAGGCAGCAATTGCCATAAAGTGAGACTTTGTCCTAAGGTAACCTCTCAGTGATGCACTGCAGGAGCCATTGTCTCCTGTCAGTGTGTCACTGAGGGTCCTATAGAGCAGTGACATCACCCGATGTCACTGTTCTATAGGGGAGATCGTCGTGGGACACTCGTTATTAGTTGGACTACGGCGGACAGGTAGTATACGGTTTATTATTTTACCTTTTTTGCAGGCACTGAAGTATGGTAAGTATGGTTAAATGAAGAATATTAAAATACTTTTTTCCTTACGTGTGTGCGTTTTATTAACCCTTTATTACTATTGGATTAATAATGGATAGGCGTCTTATTGACGCCTCTCCGTTATTAACCCGGCTTAATGTCACCTTACAATAGCAAGGTGACATTAACCCCTTATTACCCCATATCCCACCGCTACACAGGAGTGGGAAGAGAGGGGCTAAGTGCCGGAATTGGCGCGTCTCACAGATGCGCTATTTTCGGGGTGGCTGCGGACTGGTATTTGTAGCTGGGGGGGCCAATATCCATGGCCCCTCTCTAGGCTATGAATATCAGCCCGCAGCTGTCTGATTAGCCTTTCTGGCTATAAAATATAGCGGGACCCCACATCATTTTTTTTTGGGTCCCCCTATTTTAATAGTAAAGGCTACGCAGACAGCTGCGGGCTGATATTCATAGCAGGCTACAAATATTGGCCCCCGGCCGTCGGCTTTTCCCCTCTGGTGCAGAAAATTGCGCGAGAGCCCACGCCGTTTTTTTCCGTTTTTTTATTACATTAAACGTTCATTAAGGCCTCTTTCACACGTGCTTCGGTACGGGTCCGTCGCTATGCGTCAGGCCGACGTACCGATGCACGTTTTGAAATTTGTGCACGACGTAGGCAGTGGATGCAGTTTTTCAATGCATCCGCTGCCCATTCTGAAATCCAGGGAGGCGGGGGCGGAGTTCCGGCCACGCATGCGCGGTTGGAAATGGCGGACGCGACAGACAAAAAAAGGTCACTTGAACATTTTTTCGTGCCAACGGTCCGCCAAAACACGACGGATCCGTTGCACGACGGACGCGAAGTGTGGCCATCCATCGCGATCCGTCGCTAATACAAGTCTATGGGTAAAAAATGCATCCTGCGAGCACATTTGCAGGATCCGTTTTTTTCCCAAAAAGACAGATTGCGACAGGTTGCTAAATACACAAGTGTGAAAGTAGCCTTAGAAACATCGGCCTTTCTATTATATATCTATGGATATATCGATCTATAGATATATTTATAGATATATCTATAGATACATAGATGTAGCTATCCATATTTCTGGCTGCTTTCACACATCTGTTTTTTGCCGTCAGGCACAATCTGGCGAGTTTTGAGAAAAACGGATCTGTTTTTTTCCTCTGGATCTGTTTTTTTCTCATAGAGTTGTATTAGCGCCGGATTGCGCCTGATGGCCACACGTTTCATCCGTTTTTTGCCGGATCCGTCAAAAAAGCTGTTTCCGCCGGACAGAAAACACATACAGAGGAACGGTTTTTCTGTCCGGCGAAAAAACCCACAGCGATGGATCCGGCGAAAAACGTATGAAACTGAGATGTGAAATGATGAATCCGGCCTCCGAATCCGTTTTTTTATGCATGCTTCCATTCAAATCATGCACATTTTCCGTTTATTTATTTCCAAAAACTGCATCAAAACCGCGCAAAAAACACACCAAAAACAGCATCAAAACTGCACCAAAAACTGCATCAAAACTGCACCAAAAACTGCATCAAAACCTGGTGCAGTTTTACAGTTTTGGTGCGGTTTTGATGCAGATTTTGGTTCGGTTTGGATGCAGTTTTTGGTGCGGTTTTGATGCGTTTTTATGCTGTTTTTGGTGTGATTTTTGTGCGTTTTTGATGCAGTTTTTGGTGCAGTTTTGATGCGCTTTTGGTGCACTTTTTGGTGCGGTTTTGATGCATTTTTTAATTCGCTTTTGGTGTGGTTTTTGCGCGGTTTTTATGCGTTTTAGTGCAGTTTTGAAAGCTAAATAAAGATGTATTATCGAACAAAAAAAAAAGATTTGTGATGTCATTATTGTCCAACCTCCTCTTTTACATTTGTCCAACCCACACTCCATAACACACACAGATAGACAGATAGATGATAGATGAAATGGATAGATAGATCTACATATAGATAGATCTATAGATGCATACATCTATCTATTCATATATCTATCTATAGATATATCTGGATAGATATATCTATTGATAGATGTATGGATAGCGTAGGGTGTGTGTTCACTGTCCAGATTACATCCGAATTAGCTGCAGATTGGATGCTGCGTACTTGTAGTCCCATCGGATGATGCCTGCACACACAGCCCAAAAGACCCCCCGCACAGCCCCGCACACACCCGAACAGTCCCGCACACACCCGAACAGCCCGCAGACCCAGCACACACATACACGCACACCGTCACCGCCCACAATCCGCCTACACACTTCCCTCCTCCCGAACTGCACCGTTTCTCGGACCCACATCCGCATCTAAACTGCAGATCTTTTTTACATCTGCGGTTTTGCTGCGGATGTGCCCGACTCAAAGTCTAAGGCTGCTTTCACACTAGCGTCGTACGACGCACGTCGCAATGCGTTGTTTTGGAGAAAAAACGCATCCTGCAAAATTGCTCGCAGGATGCGTTTTTTCTCCATAGACTTGCATTAGCGACTCATTGCGACGGATTGCCACACGTTGCATCCGTCGTGCGACGGATGCGTCGTGTTGTGTCAGACCGTCGGCACAAAAAAAGTTACATGCAACGGTTTTTTTGTGCGTCGTGTCCGCCATTTCCGGCCGCGCCTCCTTGGACATCACAATGGGGCAGCGGATGCGTTGTAAAACTGCATCCGCTGCCCCCGTTGTGTTTTTTTTTTGCACAGTATGCGTCGGTACGTCGCCACGTCACATTGCGACGTGCGTCGTACGACGCTAGTGTGAAAGTAGCCTAAGGGTGCAGAAACGCTGCAGTTCCGCCCAAAAGAAGTGACATGCAGCGAGAAAAAAAAGCTGCGTTTCGGTGCGGCTTTTTCCGCAGCATGTGCACAAGTCTGCGGCTCCCATAGACTTACATTGGTTGTGCACTACACTGCGGATTTGATGCAATTCTGTGCGGCAAAAAACGCTGCGGATCTGCAATCAAATCCGCAACGTGTGCACACAGCCTTAGCATTTAGGGAACCTAGCAAAAAAGCCAAGCAAAAAACTAGTGTGGGATTGCAGTTTTTTTGCCATTTCATTGCACTTTGAATTTTTTTCACATTTTCTGTTACACGACATGCTAAAACCAATGGTGTCGTTCAAAAGTAGAACTTGTCCCGCAAAAGATAAGCCCCCACATGGCCATATTGATGGAAAAATTATGGCCCTGGAAAGAAGGGGAGCGATAAACGAAAACAAAAAAGCTCCAGGGTTGAAGGGGTTTAGAAACATGGATATGGACATATCTATGGAAATAGACATAGATATATAGATATATCGGTATGTATGCATCTATCTATCTGTTATCTATCTATCTATCTATCTATCTATCTATCTATCTATATCTAGCTCTCTATATCTATTATCTATCTATATTCTATCTATCTATCTATCTATCTCTATCTATCTATCTATCTATCTATCCCATATCTATCTATCTATCTATCTATCTATCTATCTATCTATCTATCTATCTATCTATCTATCTATATCTCTCTCTCTCTCTCTATCTATCCCATATCTATCTATCTATCTATCTATCTATCTATCTATCTATCTATCTATCTATCTATCTATCTATCTATCTATCCCATATCTATCTATCTATCTATCTATCTATCTATCTATCTATCTATCTATCCCATATCTATCTATCTATCTATCTATCTATCTATCTATCTATCTATCTATCTATCTATCTATCTATCTATCTATCTATCTATCTATCCATCTGTGTGTAATGGAGTGTGGGTTGGACAAATGTAAAAGAGGAGGTTGGACAGAAATGACATCACAAATCTTTTTGAAGATAGAGGGGGGAGAGGAGGGAGGGGTTGGGGTGTGTTTTGGAGTGGGTGTGCCAGGTGCAGAGTTACAGGCGAGTGCAATGCATCATGGAACTTGTAGTATTAGAGCGCAGTAAGTCAGGAGAAAGGAAGTTGTCGATTAACCCCATGAGAGCCCCATGAGATGTGCTGCTACAGCATGATAAAAGGTAATATTGCTAAAATAAACACAGTAGATGTTTTCAATGGCACATAATAGCAAGATTTATGAAAAAAAAAAAAGTTATAGTAGTGGACAACTTCTTTAAGTTCTTCTTATCTTTCGTTTCAAGTACTTATTTCATGCAAGAAAATGCAAATTAATTAATGTAAAAACCATACAATGGGATTTTCTGGATTTTTTTTTTAAGATTCTGTCTTTCACAGTTAAAGGAAGTGTACCTACGATAAAAATTACAGACCTCTCCATTCTTTCTAGGTGGGAAAACTTAAATCAAATACTTATTTCCGCCATGTATCCATGTAAATGAGATTTCTTAAGTAACTGTATCTATTAGTGTAAATCTGCCCTGAGATATCTATTAGGCCCACTTCACAAGTCTTAATATTACAGCACTGGAAAAAACAGTAAAGGTACCTTCACATTAAGCGACGCTGCAGCGATAGCGACAACGATGCCGATCGCTGCAGCATCGCTGTTTGGTCGCTGGAGAGCTGTCACACAGACCGCTCTCCAGCGACCAACGATGCCGAGGTCCCCGGGTAACCAGGGTAAACATCGGGTTGCTAAGCGCAGGGCCGCGCTTAGTAACCCGATGTTTACCCTGGTTACCAGCGTAAAATGTAAAAAAAACAAACAGTACATACTTACATTCGCGTCCCCCGGCGTCCGCTTCCTAAACTGACTGAGTTCCGGCCCTAACAGCAGAGCGGTGACGTCACCGCTGTGTTGTACTTTCACTTTCACTTTACGGCGCTCAGTCAGTGTGGGAAGCGGACGCCGGGGGATGCGAAGGTGAGTATGTACTGTTTGTTTTTTTTACATTTTACACTGGTAACCAGGGTAAACATCGGGTTACTAAGCGCGGCCCTGCGCTTAGTAACCCGATGTTTACCCTGGTTACCAGTGTAAAACATCGCTGGTATCGTTGCTTTTGGTGTCAAACACGACGATACACGCCGGTCTGACGACCAAATAAAGTTCTGAACTTTGTTCAACGACCAGCGATATCACAGCAGGATCCTGATCGCTGCTGCGTGTCAAACACAACGATATCGCTATCCAGGACGCTGCAACGTCACGGATCGCTAGCGATATCTTTTAGTGTGAAGGTACCTTAACGGTGTTATCAGCATTCGTGTGTACAATCCGTGTGGCATTCGTTTGGACCATCCATGTGACATGCACTGGAATAAAATGCATAAGAAAAATGACAGATGTTTAGTTGCTAGATGTGCAAAGATAGAGATAGATATCCGTGAAATATAGAAATAGTGCATTGTGTGTGTAGTTTACTGTACTTATATTTAGCTAGTAAATAAATGAAAAAAATGATGTGAGGTCTCCCCTATTATTGACAACTAGCCAAGGAAAAGAAGACAGCTGTGGGCTTATATTATCAGGCTGGAAATGTGGCAAAATTGTTGGCACCTTTCTAAAATTGTCTGTAAACAACTTTGTTTCAAGCATGTAATGCTTGTTCAAACTTACTTGTAGCAAGTAACATGTGTGGGTAATATGGAAATCACACCTGAAACCAGATAAAAAGAGAAGTTGACTCAATTTTTGCATTGTGCATCTGTGTGTGCAAACTAACCGTGAAGAACAGAAAGTGGGGAAGAGAACTGTCTAATTCTTGGCGTCATGAACAGGATGGACTGACCCAGCAAATCGGGTCATGTGTTGTGAAATTGGATTCTGGGCTCCCCCGGTGGCCACTTGTGGAATTGTACTTGTGTGCATCATCCCCTCTGTTCACCTGCTCCTATCAGGATGTGGGAGTCGCTATATAACCTTGCTCCTCTGTCAGTTTCATGCCGGTCAACAATGTAATCAGAAGCCTTTCTGTGCATGTTCCTGCTACTAGACAACTCCCAGCTAAGTTGGACTTTTGTCCTTGTGTGTTTTTGCATTTTGTTCCTGTTCACAGCTGCTGTTTCGTTACTGTGTCTGGAAAGCTCTTGTGAGCGGAAATTGCCACTCTGGTGTTATGAGTTAATGCTAGAGTCTTAAAGTAATTTCTGGATGGTGTTTTGATAGGGTTTTCTGCTGACCATGAAAGTGCCCTTTCTGTCTTCTTGCTATCTAGTAAGCGGACCTCGATTTTTGCTAAACCTATTTTCATACTACGTTTGTCATTTCATCTAAAATCACCGCCAATATATGTGGGGGCCTCTGTCTGCCTTTTGGGAAAATTTCTCTAGAGGTGAGCCAGGACTGTCTTTTCCTCTGCTAGGATTAGGTAGTTCTCCGGCTGGCGCTGGGCATCTAGGGATAAAAAAACGTAGGCATGCTACCCGGCCACTTCTAGTTGTGCGGCAGGTTTAGTTCATGGTCAGTATAGTTTCCATCTTCCAAGAGCTAGTTCTCATATATGCTGGGCTATGTTCTCTCGCCATTGAGAATCATGACAGTCATGTGCGCCTTAAAGACTGTGCCAGAACTGTGCTTTATTGAGAGACTGTTGTGAAAGACCGCCAAAACTGCCTCCATTACAGCACCATGTGGCGTGCAGGAGGAGTGGGGCATGTTGTCGTGGGCAGAGCTTGGAAAAACGGCACGAAAGTAGTAGCTGCCCCTCACAGATACTATTATGCGTGAAAGATATGCCCATCAACCAAAGAGATCCGCCTCCTAGTCTGGGATGGGGGGGGAAAGAGAAGAGACCACCCAGAAGAGGAAGACGCCGAAGCAGACCTGGTTGGCAAGATGGCGAGCGGAGGTCACTCGGAGGAGCCTGCAGCTATTTTGACCAATTAGAGGAGCAAAGGACCCCGTCGTCACCGATGGACCCGGAGGTTCTTGGCGTAGAGGTGGAGGAGCTATGCCTTCAGCTCCCGCGGTCTTGGTACCACGCAAACGTCAGCGAGCAGCAGCGCAGCCGACCCCCAGGAGCCCAAGCCTGCAGTGGAAGGGACCGGCACCGGAAATGCGGCGGCAGATAGGAACATCAACCCTGCCCCGGTAGCCGAGGAAACCCTATTAGTGCCCATAGACGCTCCCCCACCACCACCACCACCCGGCCGGGTGTGTAACCCCTTAGAGTGGGAACGGCCCTGGGAGACTTTAAGGACCCCTGACGCCCCGCTGCAGCCAACAAAGAAGACCCTAGACATCCAGGGAGAATGGATAACCTTCCGGTGGAAGCGCACCAGTACTGATCTGATCGGGTTCCCTGGGGAGGCCCAAGCGGAAGGAGAGCAGGTAGAAATCATAAGCCAGGAGGAATATCATCGGCAGCAGGTGCTCCAAGGAGAGCAGGAAGAAAGGGAGCAGGATATCCGATGCCAAGCCGCAAAGGAAAAAGACCTGCAGGCTAAGGCCCGGGCCAGGAAGGAAAGTCATGAGGACAGGGGCCCGCGGAGACAAGGTACCGTGGTGACATTCTGCCTTAAAGCTGGATGGGGGTTTATCAAGGAACCTGACTTGTACCCGGAGGTATTTGTAACCAGACGGGATGTGGAGGCTCACCTAATAGAGGGACACCCGGACAGGGACCTCTACCCTGGTGACCATGTCACCTATACCAGACACTGGGGAGACAAAGGGTGGTACGACCTACACGTGCACAGATGTGTACCAAAGCTTCAGGAATCCCCAGCTCATGACCTTGAGCCATCGCTACCAGTGGCTCCACGTTGCCTACCAATGCTCTCACCTGGCAAGGTAACATCCACATCAATGTCCCACAGAGCACCCGTCATCCTGTGCTCAAGATGTACACGAACTGTCATCGGAAATCCGTGGGCACTCAGACTCCCATCAGCAGCGTAGATGCGCTCTCTGTGGTACCCGGGTGCCGCCCACCTCCGCAGGGGCTACCTTGGACAATGGCACAGCTAATGTAAATATTGAAAATAACTGTAAATAGTTAAAAGTTCACCTATTGCTGCAAGTTTCTATAATAACTGCTACTGTTCAAAAGTGAAATAAACCTGACCAGGTTTCTACTTAAATGAGTCCCACGTTTAAGGGGATCCAATGTTTACAAGAGTTACATTTTGCTTAAAGACACTCGAGTCATGGACGGTGAATGGCTCACAAACTTTCCATTGTAAATAGTTTGCACCTTCTTAAAGGTGCTTCCTACTGGTTTTACGAAGGAGCTTTTAACATTACTGTGCTAGTTGCTTTGTTTTACAGAGACCTGAAGAAAAACCCGTTTGGCGCGGCAGGATTCCAGGTCTGGATACACGCCTTGTAGCCCGCCCAAAACCAACGTTGGGAGTTAATGATGGGTCCCTCGCATCGTTGCTGCTGTTATAAAGTTTTGATTGATTTGAGTATTAATTGCACTACCTCAGTATTGAAAGACTTGAAAGTTGACTTGTTGCACTTTGCTAGTTAGGATTGTATGTTGCACGCTAGAAAGTTAATATATTAAAGAGTTAATATAGTAAATAAGAATAAAATTGAGACTTGAACTTAGACAGTGTTGTGCACAGATAGTTATGAAGATATCTCATGATGCACCTTGGAATAAAAGGAACAAGATATAGTGAGCCCGTGGTGCTTGGTTGAAAGTTTTGCACTTGAAGAAGAATAAAGATAAAATGTTTGTTTTAGCATTTAAAAGACAGTATACCCTTAGAGGGTAATGGCCTTTCATAATAGCATTTAATAGTTAGTTATTATACTGTTTTCTATTCTCAAAAGTATGCATATCACTGTTTAAATAAGTTATTGCAACGTTCAAGTGTCCTCACCTCCCATAAAGGGAAGCTCCAGTTCCATTAGTATTAATTTGTTTTATAAGCTTATAGCATTTCAAAATTTGTATGTCTTTTTGCTAATCTATATTGTTGTTCTTCTTTTCCCAGTCCGGGAGTACTGGATTCAACGGGGTGGGGGGACTGTGGTGCCCCAGGGTCCTGGTCATCACGGTAGCATTGCTTTCCTCACGGGGAGAGTGATGTTGTGCTTGAAGGCAAGAAGGGGTAAATGTAATCAGGTACTACAAACATGCAACACATTCGCACTCCAGGCCACCAGGGGGAGCTTTTGATCCTATTTGCTAGGTGACTCCCCATATATATATATATATATCTGGTGGTTTTTAGGGAAAGTGAGTCAGTTCCAGGAAGGTCCAGTCAGTGCTTGTCAGGAGACAGACTGGACCAGTCTGAGGCAGAAGAAGGTTTACAGAGCTGTGTCGCCGCAGTGCAGCAGTTCCCGGAAAAAGACATTCAGAAAGCAGAATACATTGCAGTGAACGTGCAGGAGAGCAAAGCACAGGAGAAGATATCAGGGGGAGACCAGCCCCGAGCAGGCTGCCTCCTTCTGAGGCGCAGAGACCGGTAGCCGGAACACTGAGGTTGTAAGGACCTCTATGACATACATCAGAGACCGGCAGGACAGCTGAACTCTAAGTTACCTGTCCAACCTAATACCCTGGAGGCACGGTGACACCCTGGGGCATGCTAGAGTCCCTATAAACAGAGATAACATCTGTGAGAACCTTATGTGAAGCCATAGGCAGTAAGGGACTACACCACGGCGCTAGAGGAATGCTTTGATTTCCATCTGGATAAGGGGACTCCTAACTTGCCTCCAAGCCGGCCGGACCCTGCCTGCCCTGTGATCTGGTGCCCTGGACTGTGGCTGCCTGGAGTCTTCTGTAAACAAGGTAAAGAGACTGCAAACCTGTGTCCTCGTTCTTTACTGCGCCATTGCCCATCTACCATCAACACACCGGAAGCCCTGGGGATATACTTCACCTGTGGGAAGTTATACCATCTAGCTGCCATAACATCACCCCAGAGGACCTCTTTAAAGCAGCGTCGGTCCCCACTGACCGAATACAACAGATGGCATCACGAACATAAACTTTATTTCCTTTAAAGACCTTTCCCCTTTACATGGGCGCCCAGGGCCACGGACCAGGTCGCAGCCACCATGACATCCCCCTGTGAACTAAGGACCAGGTACCAAGTAACCCACGGTCCTGTCGGGCGACTCAAAAACATCGCCATCGGCTACAAACACTACATTGCCTGGTACAGACCCAGTTTCAGGAGTTGGAGCATTCTGAGAAAACTCCTCTATGAAGGACAGCTCTACAGGTCGGAGACCGGGTGTTGGTACGAGAGAAGCGCCATCGACATAAACTTGACTATCGATGGGAGAAAACACCGTACCGGATAAAGCAGCGAGTCAGTTCGGAAGGACCCGTCTACGAAGTGCAGTCTGAGGGGGAAGAAGATGCCCCCACTCGCACAGTACACCGAAACATGCTCTGCTCCTGCGTGTCCAGGGATCCTGTTTTAGAAGAAGAAAAATGCAGTGTTGCCGAGAGCCCTCCCTTAGTTCATAGTAATTGTGAAGAAGAAGAAGAAGAATATCCGAGGCTACCGATAGTGAGGCCGAAAGGAGAGCTAATATCCGAGACCCCTGGAAAGTCTGAAATTCCTGAAATGGCTGCTTCACCAGAACTGGGGGCGTCCCTTGCCCCCGTCAGTTCAACCTGATTCAACTACTCAAATGGATTCGACGGAAACTCCTAGTTTAAGACGTTCTGAATGTTCGACAGCAGGAAAACCCCCTAGCCGCTTTTATCAGGATCATTTTGTTTGGCAACAAATCGTTCAAGGAATGGGAGAATATCAGCGCTTACTGCAGGAACTCTCGCCCGTGGATTGGCGAGCACAAAGAGTGGGGGAATGTAAGGAGAAGACCCGGACCAGGCCTACCTACTCCGTGACGGATCTGGAACTGTTGGGGCTGTCACCCAGGTTTCATGGGGGAAAGCTTAAAGCCCTGGACTGACCTCTGCACCTAGGAGTAGGGGGCAGCATGGCTAAGATAAAAGGGCCACAGCACATGGCAAATTAGTTAGTTGCCGTGGGAACGTGCATCACACAGGAGGGCAGTGTCAGGGCTTCTGCGGGAGGGCCAACAGCCAGAGTGGGCAAAACCCAGCAGAGTCTAAAAGCTGTTAACAGAGACTTCCAACAACGACATACCTTGTCCCCACTGACATCGCTGACCTTGAGTGACAGGACGCCCAGTCAGGACATAAGCCTGTGCACGCACCAATGGGAGAATTGGGACACCCGCTGTGAGGGGTTTCCCTGTGTACCTGAATCAAGTTGTTCATTGTCCCTGTAAGCTGACAGGGGGAAAGACTGTGCTCTGTCTGGCTCATCATTTCCTGACACACCGATCAACGACCGGACCATGAGGAATCACCGACGCCGCCAGGATCCAGGATGCCATCTTTTTCGGGACCATACTGGACCCCCTATGCGCCGTTGCTTTGGCTTCAACGTCCACATCCTGAACTAACCACATTCTGAAGTCGTCAGACTGATAAGTTTGCTATCCTTGAACTTCCTACCCTATGCTTCACACCTGCTTCCGCTGAGTTACATCCCCTGTGTTCCTTTATATTGTTTTATCTGTTTTCATCCTGCGAGGAGTATATGCCTGTTAAATTAAACCCCACGTTAACACTTGCTCTGGCTCCGACCCTATACTGCATCTTCCTACCTGCTCAAACCAGCCTGATAACAAGCCCAAGTACACCTTCAAGATGACCAATTCCTTGCTAAAGAAACAGGTTAAAGATGCTGGATCGGCCAGGCATGTTTCTACACCTAAGCCCTGTTGACCATCTATAGGGCATTCTCAAATGGAAGGTGCAGAAGCGCAAGGTTTCTAACATCCACCAGCTCCATGATATTATATTGAGGGAGTGGAAGAGGATTCCAATGGCAACCTGTGAAGCTATAGTGAACTCTATGCCCAAGTGAGTTAAGGCAGTGCTTGAAAATAATGATGGCCACACAACATATTGACACTTTGAGTACAATTGGCTATTTTCAAGGGCTATATTTACTTTTGTTGCCAGCGGTTTAGACATTAATGGCTGCGTGTTGAGTTATTTAGAGGGCGCAACAAATTTACACTATTATACAAGCTGTACACTGACTACATTGTATCAAAGTGTCATATCTTCAGTGTTTTCCCATAAAAAGATATAATAAAATACTTTAAAAAATGTTAGGTGTAATGTAATTGCAATAATTTTCTGGCAGAAATACTTCATTTTCTGGAACACTTTTAACCCCTTTCTGACAATAGACGTACTATCCCGTCGAGGTGGGGTGGGCCCGTATGCCCACTCACGGGGGGAGCGTGGCCGATCGCGGCCTGGTGTCAGCTAATAATCGCAGCTGACATCCGGCACTATGTGCCAGGAGCAGTCACGGACTGCCCCCGGCACATTAACCCCCGGCACACTGCGATCAAACATGATTGCAGTGTTCTGGCGGTATAGGGAAGCATCGCGCAGGGAGGGGGCACCCTGCATACTTCCCTGAGACCCCCGGAGCAGCACAATGTGATCGCGTTGCTCCGAGGGTCTCCTACCCCCTCTTTCCTGCAGGCCCCGGATCCAAAAAGGCCACGGGGCTGCATCTGGGTCCTGCAGGAAGGTGGCCTGCAGGATTGAACAGCAAAGTGTCAGATCAGCGATCTTACAATATAACATGATGCCCCCCCGGGGCAATGTTATAGTGTAAAAAAAAATATTCACATGTGTAAAAAAAATGAAAAATAATTCCTTAAAAAAATACAAATATATATATTGTTCCCATAAATACATTTCTTTATCTAAATAAAAAAAACAATAAAAGTACACTTATTTAGTATCGCCGCGTCCGTAACGACCCGACCTACAAAACTGTCCCACTAGTTAACCCCTTCAGTGAACACCGTGAAAAAAAAAATAGAGGCAAAAAACGCTTTATTATCATACCACCAAACAAAAAGTGGAATAACACACGATCAAAAAGACGGATATAAATAACCATGGAACTGTTGAACGTCATCTTGTCCCGCAAAAAACGAGCTGCCATACATCATCATCAGCGAAAAAATAAAAAAGTTATAGTCCTCAGAATAAAGCGATGCAAAAATAATTATTTCTTCTGTAAAAAAGTTTATATCGTATAAAAGCGACAAAACATAAAAAAAGATATAAAAGAGGTATCGCTGTAATCGTACTGACGCGAAGAATAAAACTGCTTTATCCATTTTACCAAACGCGGAACGGTATAAACGCCCCCCCCCCAAAAGAAATTCATGAATAGCTGGTTTTTGGTCATTCTGCCTCACAAAAATCGGAATAAAAAGCGATCAAAAAATGTCACGTGCCCGAAAATGTTACCAATAAAAACGTCAACTTGTCCCACAAAAAACAAGACCTAACATGACTCTGTGGACCAAAATATGGAAAAATTATAGCTCTCAAAATGTGGTAACGCAAAAAATATTTTTTGCAATAAAAAGCGTCTTTTAGTGTGTGATGGCTGCCAATCATAAAAATTTGCTAAAAAACCCGCTATAAAAGTAAATCAAACCCCCCTTCATCACCCCCTTAGTTAGGGAAAAATAAAAAAATTTAAAAAATGTATTTATTTCCATTTTCCCATTAGGGTTAGGGTTAGGGCTAGGGTTAGGGCTAGGGTTAGGGTTGGGGGCTTGGGTTAAGGCTACAGTTAGGGTTGGGGCTAAAGTTAGGGTTAGGGTTTGGATTACATTTACGGTTGGGAATAGGGTTGGGATTAGGGTTAGGGGTGTGTCAGGGTTAGGGGTGTGGTTAGGGTTACCGTTGAGATTAGGGTTAGGCTGGTTTCACATTTGCGTTTTTTGCCGCTGCGTTTTAGCGCAAAAAAAGCATGCTTTTTTTCCCCTATATTTAACATTAAAAACGCATGCGTTTTGCCGCGTTTGTCGACGCATGCGTTTTTTCTCTGCTTGCGTTTGGTTGCAGAAATGCAACATGTAGTAATTTCTAGAAGCGTTTTTTTGCTGCAAAAAAACGCATGCATTTTTTTGCGGCAAAAAAAACGTATTGCTGTCTATGTAAACGCATGCGTTTTTAAGCACATGCGTTTGTTTGTTTTAAAAACGCATGCGTTTTTATAGAAAAAAACAAGAATACACACTGCTAAACCACCCCCCACCATCAAGGTGATAAAGGGATCCAAACCCTAACCCTAACCCCACACCTAACCCTAGGGATCCTAACCCTAACCCTACCCCTAACCCCACCCCTAACCCTAGGGATCCTAACCCTACCCCTAACCCTACCTCTAACCCTAGGGATCCTAACCCTACCCCTAACCCTAGGAATCCTAACCCTAACACTACCCCTAATCCACTATAAATAGAAATAGCTAGGGTTAAGGTTAGGGTTAGGATCCCTAGGGGTAGGGTTAGGGTTAGGATTCCTAGGGTTAGGGTTAAGATCCCTAGGGTTAGGGTTAGGATCCCTAGGGGTAGGGTTAGGATCCCTAGGGTTAGGGGTAGGGTTAGGGTTAGGATCCCTAGGGTTTGGGGTAGGGTTAGGGTTAGGCCCTATCCCTACCCCTAACCCTAGGGATCCTAACCCTAACCCTAGCTAGTTCTATTTATAGTGGGTTTTCTTGTTGATTTTGATGATTGGCAGCTGTCACACACTTCTCAGCATGCGTTTCAAAAACGCAAACGCAGGAAAAACGCATGTAAACGTGGCAAAACGCAGCGTTTTTTTTACAGCATGCAAAAACGCATGCGTCTAAAAAAATGCAGCGTTTACATGCGTTTTTTCACCACCTGCGTTTGCGTTTAAAACGCTGCGTTTTTAAACGCAAATGTGAAACCAGCCCTAGGGGTGTGTTTGGATTAGGGTTTCAGTTAGAATTGGGGGTTTCCACTGTTTAGGCACATCAGGGGCTCTCCAAATGCAACATGGCGTCCGATCTCAATTCCAGCCAATTCTGCGTTGAAAAAGTAAAACAGTGCTCCTTCCCTTCCGAGCTCTCCCGTGCACCCAAACCTGGGTTTACCTCAACATATGGGGTATCACATTGGACAACAACTTTTGGGGTCCAATTTCTCCTGTTACCCTTGGGAAAATACAAAACTGGGGGCTAAAAAATAATTTTTGTGGAAAAAAAAGATTTTTTATTTTCACGGCTCTGCGTTATAAACTGTAGTGAAACACTTGGGGGTTCAAAGTTCTCACACCACATCTAGATAAGTTCCTTCGGTGGTCTAGTTTCCAATATGGGGTCACTTGTGGGGGGTTTCTACTGTTTAGTTACATCAGGGGCTCTGCAAATGCAACGTGACGCCTGCAGACCAATCCATCTCAGTTGCATTTCAAATGGTGCTCCTTCCCTTCCGAGCTCTGCCATGTGCTCAAACGGTGGTTCCCCCCCACATATGGGGTATCGGCGTACTCAGGACAAATTGGACACCAACTTTTGGGGTCCAATTTCAACTGTTACCCTTGGAAAAATACAAAAATGGGGGCTAAAAAATATTTTTGGTGGAAAAATTTGTATTTTTTATTTTCACGGCTCTGCATTATAATCTGTAGTGAAACACTTGGGGGTTCAAAGTTCTCACAACACATCTAGATAAGTTCCTTGGGGGGTCTAGTTTCCAATATGGAGTCACTTCTGGGGGATTTCTATTGTTTAGGTACATTAAGGGCTCTGCAAAAGCAATGTGACGCCTGCAGACTATTCCATCTAAGTCTGCATTCCAAATTGCGCTTTTTCCCTTCCGAGCTCTCCCATGCGCCCAAACGGTGGTTCCCCCCCGCAGATGGGGTTTCAGCGTACTCAGGACAAATTGGACAACAACTTTTGGGTCTAATTTCTCCTGTTACCCTTGGGAAAATACAAAACTCGGGGCTAAAAAATAATTTTTGTGGGGAAAAAAAAGAATTTTTATTTTCACGGCTCTGCGTTATAAATTGTAGTGAAACACTTGGGGGTTCAAAGCTCTCACAACACATCTAGATGAGTTCCTTAGGGGGTCTACTTTCCAAAATGGTGTCACTTTTGGGGGGTTTCAATGTTTAGGCACATCAGTGGCTCTCGAAACGCAACATCTCAATTCCAGTCTATTTTGCATTGAAAAGGCAAATGCGCTCCTTCCCTTCCGAGATCTGCCATGCGCCCAAACAGTGGTTTACCCCCACATATGGGGTATCAGAATATTCAGAACAAATTGTACAACAACTTTTGGGGTCCAATTTCTTCTCTTACCCTTGGGAAAATAAAAAATTGGGGGCGAAAAGATCATTTTTGTGAAAAAATATGATTTGTTATTTTTACGGCTCTGCATTATAAACTTCTGTGAATCACTTGGTGGGTCAAAGTGCTCACTACACATCTAGATAAGTTCCTTAGGGGGTCTACTTTCCAAAATGGTGTCACTTGTGGGGGGTTTCAATGTTTAGGCACATCAGTGGCTCTCCAAACACAACATGGCGTCCCATCTCAATTCCTGTCATTGAAAAGTCAAATGGTGCTCCTTCACTTCCGAGCTCTGCCATGCGCCCAAACAGTGGTTTACCTCCACATATGGGGTATCGATGTACTCAGAACAAATTGTACAACAACTTTTGGGGTCCATTTTCTCCTGTTACCCTAGGTAAAATAAAACAAATTGGAGCTGAAATAAATTTTTGGAGAAAAAAGTTATTTTTATTTAAACATTCCAAAAATTCCTGTGAAACACCTGAAGGGCTAATAAACTTCTTGAATGTGGTTTTGAGCACCGTGAGGGGTGCAGTTTTTAGAATGGTGTCACACTTGGTTATTTTCTATCATATAGACCCCTCAAAATGACTTCAAATGAGATGTGGTCCTTAAAAAAAATGGTGTTGTAAAAATTAGAAATTGCTGGTCAACTTTTAACTAGTGTTGAGCATTCCGATACCGCAAGTATCGGGTATCGGCCGATACTTGCGGTATCGGAATTCCGATACCGGGATTCCGATACTTGCCGCGTATCGGATACCGGAATCGGAAGTTCAAAGATTCAAAATGCAGAAATTCAGCCAATGAGAATGATTCCAAGTGTGGGCACATCCTGTTTAGCATGGAGGGCATGAAACTACTGGCAAGGCTGTGATTGGCTGCTGAAATGATGTCATGCTGCAGTTTAAAAGTCGCTGGCGCCATTTTGCGATCACTCTGCTGTGAATTCAGTTAGTGGCAGGACGCTGTTTGCTGACTGAGGGACAGTTTAGAGATAGCGATTTGCTTCTTTGTGCTTTCCAAAGGCTAATTTAGCAACCGCTGTGTTCACCTACTATTCACCTTGCTTTTGCCTTGTAGCGCTGTTTTCACAGCGATCTGCAAGGTCTGTGTGTGTGTGTGTGTGAGTGCAGCCCACTCTCTAGTCTGAGTGCAGCCACATAGGCCATCCATAGCTGGTTGTATTCAGTTCAGGGAGGGTGGTTCATTGCCTCATACTGTTCTTTTTTTTTTTTTTTTTTTTTCAAGTAGTGTAGTCTGCTGCTAATTTATTCAAAAAAATCCTATTAGTGTCTTTCCACCCGTCTCCAGCTAATTTGTGGAAAAACACTACATAGGATAAAGTAGAGGAGGGTTTTTGGGCCTTGCAGCGCCGTTTACGGCTGTCTGCACGGTCTCCGTGTGATTGCAGCTCGCCCTGTAGTCTGTGAGCAGCCATAGCCTGGTTGTCTCCAGCTCAGGGTTGTTCACTGCGTCATACCGCCAAATCAATTTTAATTTTTTTTCAAGTAGTGTAGTCTGCTGCTAATTTATTTTAAAAAATCCTATTAGTGTCTTTCCACCCGTCTCCAGCTAATTTGTGGAAAAACACTACATAGGATAAAGTAGAGGAGGGTTTTTGGGCCTTGCAGCGCCGTTTACGGCTGTCTGCACGGTCTCCGTGTGATTGCAGCTCGCCCTGTAGTCTGTGAGCAGCCATAGCCTGGTTGTCTCCAGCTCAGGGTTGTTCACTGCGTCATACCGCCAAATCAATTTTAATTTTTTTTCAAGTAGTGTAGTCTGCTGCTAATTTATTTAAAAAAATCCTATTAGTGTCTTTCCACCCGTCTCCAGCTAATTTGTGGAAAAACACTACATAGGATAAAGTAGAGGAGGGTTTTTGGGCCTTGCAGCGCCGTTTACGTCTGTCTGCACGGTCTCCGTGTGATTGCAGCTCGCCCTGTAGTCTGTGAGCAGCCATAGCCTGGTTGTCTCCAGCTCAGGGTTGTTCACTGCGTCATACCGCCAAATCAATTTTCTTTTTTTTTCAAGTAGTGTAGGTTGCTGCTAATTTATTTAAAAAAATCCTATTAGTGTCTTTCCACCCGTCTCCAGCTAACTTGTGGAAAAACACTACATAGGATAACGTAGAGGAGGGTTTTTGGGCCTTGCAGCGCCGTTTACGTCTGTCTGCACGGTCTCCGTGTGACTGCAGCTCTATCTGTTGTCAGTTCAGCCCCCAAAAAAGAAATAAATAATAAAGTTCACCAAACACACCAGTTACACCACTTTACATTTGTGTAGGCCACATTAGCTCATATTAAAGTCTAGTCCACACTTTAGAAAATTAGTGTTTCTTATACCTGTTAGGAGGAGTTGCTCAGGAATAAGCACACAAATCCGTTAGTACTTTTCTGCTTATCTTTATCAGTCAACCAAGATGAAGAAGGCAGTGAGTAAGGCACGTGGGCGTGGGCGTGGGCGCGGAGCAGGGAGGGGACGTGGGGATTCTGTGCCTGCTGCGGGCACCGGTGACTCATCAGCACCCACTTTCACCAGGCAACAGTCGTTCATGCGCAGCTTTGTGTCAGAGCGCCGTACACCGCTGCTGCGTCAAGAACAAATTGAAGCTGTTGTCGGATGGATGGCAGCTAATGCATCAACTTCCATTAGTGCCACATCCTCTCAGACACAGAGCACTGGAGAGCAGCCATCTGTCTCTTCACCACCTGCCAAATTGCCCAGGCAGACAGAGAGCCCAGGACAGGAGCCGTCTCTACTTCTGTTCTCTGAATCTCTTGGCTTGGAAACAGGGGGCCAGCCAAGCAGCATTGGAGAAATGGAAGAATAGGCAGGGTGCAGTGATGCCCAACAGCTTTTTCTGTCTTCCTCTGAAGAGGCGGGTGGGCCAGTGGCTCCGGTCACCACATCGCAGGCCGCATCAGCTGATGATGACACTCAGGTGCCACTTACTGGTGCGTGCTCTGCTGCTGAGACTACCCAGGAGGAGCAGTTGGGGGCAGAGGGTAGTGTAGATGATGAGGTCCTCGACCCATCTTGGCGTGAGGGACAGGAAGGTGGTGGGAGCAGCTCTGAGGAAGAGATTCCCCGTACGGCCCAAAGAGGGAGAGGGAGGGGGAAGACTGCGGATCCTGCAGCCTCCGCTTTGGCACCCGTTAGGAGCATGTCTCTTCCAAAAGCCAAAAAGGGCGCTCCCAAGACTTGCAGTGCCTGGTCCTTTTTTGACACAGTTGCAGATGACATTTGCTATGTCAGATGCAACGTGTGTCATCAAAAAGTCAAAAGAGGTCGAAATGTCAGCAACCTCAATACCTCCAACATGTGGAAACATGTGCGCAACAGGCACCCGGCGGAGTTAGAAAAACACACTGAAGAGGTAGGCCAACCAACAGCGGCAGCTACCACCTCTTCAGCTCGTGTTGCCTCTTCCTCTAGCTCACACGCAGCTGGTTCGGCTTCCTCCCAGGATCGCCGTGGAAGAACCTCTGGCCCTGTTGTCCAGAGACCCGCTGTAATTCCACCTGCAGCACCACTTTCCCAGTCATCCACACACTCCCAGCCCAGTCTACAGCCATCGGTAGTACAGGCATGGGAGAAAAGGCGGCCTTTCTCGTCAAACCACCCACGAGCACAGGCTCTGACTGCAGGCATTGCCAAACTTCTGTCACTGGAAATGCTGTCATTCAGGCTGGTGGAGACTGACAGCTTCCGTGACTTGATGTCATTGGCAGTCCCACAGTACAATGTGCCCAGCCGCTTTTACTTCAGCAGGCAAGCCGTCCCTGCCCTGCACAAGCATGTGGAGGGACACATAAAACACGCGCTACTGAACGCCGTCAGTAGCAAGGTCCACCTCACCACCGATGCGTGGACCAGTCAACATGGACAGGGGCGATACCTTTCCCTCACTGCCCATTGGGTTAATGTCGTTGAGCCGGGTACAGACCGTGCGAGTGGCGCAGGACGTGTCCTGCCCACTCCAAGGATTGCAGGAATCCATTCTGTACGCATTGACTCCTCCTCTTACACCAGTTCCTCAGAATCATCGCTGCAGGAGCCGTCACAGTCCACCTCCACATGGACCCGTGATGAACGTGTACCTGTTACGACCGACATGAGCACAGCCGTGGCCAAACGTCAACAGGCCGTGTTGAAATTAATTTTTTTGGGGAATCGTAGCCACACAGCGCAGGAGCTCTGGAATGCCATCAAGCAGGAGAGCGATGTGTGGTTTGTGCCAGCGAATCTCCAGCCAGGCATGGTAGTGTGTGATAATGGCCGAAATCTGGTGGCAGCTCTGGGCCTCGGCAACCTCACTCACATCCCATGTCTGGCACATGTGCTCAATTTGGTCGTGCAGAGCTTTTTGAGGGACTATCCGGATCTTGATGCACTGCTGCACAAGGTCCGCCTAGAGTGTGCTCACTTGCGGCGTTCCAGCACGGCAAAAGCGCGCATTGCGGCTCTGCAGCGCCGACACCGCCTGCCGGAACATCGCATCATATGTGACCTACCTACCAGGTGGAATTCCACGTTACATATGTTGGAGCGGTTGTGTGAGCAGCAGCAAGCTGTAATGGAGTACCAGCTGCTTCAGGCGCAAAAAAGTCGCAGTCAGCGCCGTACAGACTTCACAACCACAGAGTGGGCCACTATGAATGACGTCTGCCAGGTTTTGCGTCCCTTTGATTATTCCACGCGGATGGCGAGTGCAGATGATGCACTAGTCAGCATGACTGTCCCCCTTATCTGCCTGCTTGAAAAATCACTGCAAGCGCTAAGGGATGATGTTGTGGAAGAGGTGGAGGATGAGGATTCACCATTTCCATCATCTTCTGGACAGTCAGCGCCACGTGGTTCCTCACAAACGCGTAGGCAGGGGACAGTTTGTGAGGAGGATGAGGAGGAGTCAATGGAGGAGGAAGACGTCCGTCCAGAGGAGGGAGTTACCGAATTGTCCAGTACTCAGTGTGTACAGCGAGGGTGGGGTGATGACGAGCAGGCAGAGATCACGCCTCCAGCAGGGGACAGCGTTTCTTGGGCAGTTGGCAGTCTGCAGCACATGGTGGATTACATGCTGCAGTGCCTGAGAAACAACCGCCGCATCGCCCACATTCTCAACATGTCTGATTATTGGGTGTTCACTGTCATGATCTCAATGGCAAGAGAACATAGCATAAGCATATATAGGAACTAGCTCTTGGAAGATGGGAACTGAGCTGACCATGAACTAAACCTAACGCACAACTAGCAGTGGCCGGGTAGCATGCCTACGTTGATTCTAGATGCCCAGCACCAGCCGGAGGACTAAATAAAGCTAGCAGAGGAAAATATTAGTCCTAGCTCACCTCTAGAGAAATACCCCGAAAGGAGACAGAGGCCCCCCACATGTATTGGCGGTGAGTTGAGATGAAATAACAAACGTAGTATGAAAATAGGTTTAGCAAATTTGAGGTCCACTTACTACATAGCAGAAGACAGAAAGGACACTTTCATGGTCAGCTGAAAACCCTATCAAAAACACCATCCAGAAATTACTTTAAAACTCTGGCATTAACTCATAACACCAGAGTGGCAATTCCTGTTCACAAGAGCTTTCCAGACACAGTAACGAAACTACAGCTGTGAACTGGAACAAAAATGCAAAAACAAACATGGACAAGAGTCCAACTTATCTAGTAGTTGTCTAGGAGCAGGAACAAGCACAGAGAGGCTTCTGATAACATTGTTGACCGGCAAGAAACTAACAGAGCAGCAAGGTTATATAGCGACTCCCACATCTTGATGGGAACAGGTGAACAGAGAAGATGAAGACACCAGTTCAATTCCACCAGTAGCCACCGGGGGAGCCCAGAATCCAAATTCACAACAGTACCCCCCCCTCAAGGAGGGGGCACCGAACCCTCACCAGAACCACCAGGGCGATCAGGATGGGCCCTATGAAAGGCACGAACCAGATCGGAGGCATGAACATCAGATGCATTCACCCAAGAATTATCCTCCTGGCCGTATCCCTTCCACTTGACCAGATACTGGAGTCTCCGTCTGGAAACACGAGAGTCTAAGATTTTCTCCACAACGTACTCCAACTCACCCTCAACCAACACCGGAGCAGGAGGCTCAACGGAAGGCACAACCGGTACCTCATACCTGCGCAATAATGACCGATGAAAAACGTTATGAATAGAAAAGAATGCAGGGAGGTCCAAACGGAAGGAAACAGGGTTAAGAATCTCCAATATCTTATACGGGCCGATAAACCGAGGCTTAAACTTAGGAGAAGAGACCCTCATAGAGACAAAACGAGAAGACAACCACACCAAATCCCCAACAGAAAGCCGAGGACCAACACGACGGTGGCGGTTGGCAAAAAGCTGAGTCTTCTCCTGGGACAACCTCAAATTGTCCACCACCTGCCCCCAGATCTGATGCAATCTCTCCACCACAGCATCCACTCCAGGACAATCCGAAGATTCCACCTGACCAGAGGAAAATCGAGGATGAAACCCCGAATTACAGAAAAACGGGGACACCAAAGTGGCAGAGCTGGCCCGATTATTGAGAGCGAACTCCGCCAATGGCAAAAAAGCAACCCAATCATCCTGGTCAGCAGACACAAAACACCTCAGATATGTCTCCAGGGTCTGATTAATCCGCTCGGTCTGGCCATTCGTCTGAGGATGGAAAGCGGACGAAAAAGATAAATCTATGCCCATCCTAGCACAGAATGCCCGCCAAAATCTAGACACGAATTGAGTCCCTCTGTCAGAAACGATATTCTCAGGAATACCATGCAAACGAACAACATTTTGAAAAAACAGAGGAACCAACTCGGAAGAAGAAGGCAACTTGGGCAGAGGAACCAAATGGACCATCTTAGAAAAACGGTCACACACCACCCAGATGACAGACATCTTCTGAGAAACAGGCAGATCTGAAATAAAATCCATCGAGATGTGCGTCCAAGGCCTCTTAGGAATAGGCAAGGGCAACAATAATCCACTAGCCCGAGAACAACAAGGCTTGGCCCGAGCACAAACGTCACAAGACTGCACAAAGCCTCGCACATCTCGTGACAGGGAAGGCCACCAGAAGGACCTTGCCACCAAATCCCTGGTACCAAAAATGCCAGGATGACCTGCCAACGCAGAAGAATGAACCTCAGAGATGACTCTACTGGTCCAATCATCAGGAACAAACAGTTTATCAGGTGGGCAACGATCAGGTCTATCCGCCTGAAACTCCTGCAAGGCCCGCCGCAGGTCTGGAGAAACGGCTGACAATACCACTCCATCCTTAAGGATACCTGTGGGCTCAGAGTTACCAGGCGAGTCAGGCTCAAAACTCCTAGAAAGGGCATCCGCCTTAACATTCTTAGAACCCGGTAGGTATGACACCACAAAATTAAACCGAGAGAAAAATAATGACCAGCGCGCCTGTCTAGGATTCAGGCGCCTGGCGGTCTCAAGATAAATCAAATTTTTGTGGTCAGTCAATACCACCACCTGATGTCTGGCCCCCTCAAGCCAATGGCGCCACTCCTCAAAAGCCCACTTCATGGCCAAAAGCTCCCGATTCCCAACATCATAATTCCGCTCAGCGGGCGAAAATTTACGGGAAAAGAAGGCACAAGGCCTCATCACGGAGCAGTCAGAACTTTTCTGCGACAACACTGCCCCAGCTCCGATTTCAGAAGCGTCGACCTCAACCTGAAAAGGTAGAGCAACATCAGGCTGACGCAACACAGGGGCAGAGGAAAAACGGCGCTTAAGCTCCCGAAAGGCCTCCACAGCATCAGGGGACCAATCAGCAACATCAGCACCCTTCTTAGTCAAATCGGTCAATGGTTTAGCAATATCCGAAAAACCAGCAATAAATCGACGATAAAAGTTAGCAAAGCCCAAAAATTTCTGAAGACTCTTAAGAGAAGAGGGCTGCGTCCAATCACAAATAGCTTGAACCTTGACAGGATCCATTTCAATGGAAGAGGGGGAAAAAATATATCCAAAAAAGGAAATCCTCTGTACCCCAAAAACACACTTAGAACCCTTCACACACAAAAAATTAGACCGCAAAACCTGAAAAACCCTCCTGACTTGCTGGACATGAGAGTCCCAGTCATCCGAAAAAAATCAGAATATCATCCAGATACACAATCATAAATTTATCCAAATAATCGCGAAAAATATCATGCATAAAGGACTGGAAAACTGACGGAGCATTAGAAAGACCAAAAGGCATCACTAAATACTCAAAGTGGCCCTCGGGCGTATTAAATGCGGTTTTCCACTCATCCCCCTGCCTGATTCGCACCAAATTATACGCCCCACGAAGGTCAATCTTAGAGAACCACTTGGCCCCCTTTATGCGAGCAAACAAATCAGTCAGCAACGGCAATGGGTATTGATATTTAACAGTGATTTTATTCAAAAGCCGATAATCAATACATGGTCTCAAAGAGCCGTCTTTTTTTGACACAAAGAAAAAACCGGCTCCTAAGGGAGATGAAGATGGACGAATATGTCCCTTTTCCAAGGACTCCTTTATATATTCTCGCATAGCAGCATGTTCAGGCACAGACAGATTAAATAAACGACCCTTTGGGTATTTACTACCCGGAATTAAATCTATGGCACAATCGCACTCTCGGTGCGGAGGTAACGAACCAAGCTTGGATTCTTCAAAGACGTCACGATAGTCAGACAGGAACTCAGGAATTTCAGAGGGAATGGATGATGAAATGGAAACCACAGGTACATCCCCATGAGCCCCCTTACATCCCCAGCTCAACACAGACATAGCTCTCCAGTCGAGGACTGGGTTGTGAGATTGCAGCCAAGGCAATCCTAGCACCAAATCATCATGTAGATTATACAGCACCAGAAAGCGAATAATCTCCTGGTGATCCGGATTAATACGCATAGTTACTTGTGTCCAGTATTGTGGTTTATTATTAGCCAATGGGGTGGAGTCAATCCCCTTCAGAGGAATAGGAGTCTCCAAAGGCTCTAAATCATACCCACAGCGTTTGGCAAAGGACCAATCCATAAGACTCAAAGCGGCGCCAGAGTCGACATAGGCGTCCGTGGTAATAGATGACAAAGAGCAAATCAGGGTCACAGATAGAATAAATTTAGACGGTAAGGTGCAAATGGAAACAGATTTACCAAGCTTTTTAGTGCGCTTAGAGCATGCTGATATAACATGAGTAGAATCACCACAATAGAAACACAACCCATTTTTCCGTCTAAAATTCTGCCGCTCGCTTCGGGACAGAATTCTATCACACTGCATACTCTCTGGCGACTTCTCAGTGGACACCGCCAGATGGTGCACTGGTTTGCGCTCCCGCAAACGCCTATCGATCTGAATAGCCATTGTCATGGACTCATTCAGACCCGCAGGCACAGGGAACCCCACCATAACATCCTTAATGGCATCAGAGAGACCCTCTCTGAAAGTCGCCGCCAGGGCGCACTCATTCCACTGAGTAAGCACAGACCATTTACGGAATCTTTGGCAGTAAATTTCCGCTTCATCTTGCCCCTGAGATAGGGACATCAAAGTTTTTTCTGCCTGAAGCTCCAAATGAGGTTCGTCATAAAGCAACCCCAAGGCCAGAAAAAACGCATCCACATTGAGCAACGCAGGATCCCCTGGTGTCAATGAAAAAGCCCAGTCTTGAGGGTCGCCCCGGAGCAAGGAAATCACAATCCTGACCTGCTGTGCAGGGTCTCCGGCAGAGCGAGATTTCAGGGACAAAAATAATTTACAATTATTTCGAAAATTCTGAAACCCGGATCTATTCCCCGAGAAAAATTCCGGCAAAGGAATTCTCGGCTCAGATACAGGTGCATGACAAACAAAATCTTGCAAATTTTGTACCTTCGTGGCGAGATTATTCAAACCTGCAGTTACACTCTGAAGATCCATTACAAACAGGTGGACACAGAGCCATTCAAGGGTTAAGAGGAGGTAAGAAGCAGCTAGACAGCAATTAAGGGCTAGGCAGCAAAACTCTGAGGGGAAAGAAAAAAAAAAAAAAAAAAATTTCCCTTCAACACTTCTTTTACTCCTGCTTCAGCCCAAACAATTAACACTTTGCAGGCCGGTCAAACTGTCATGATCTCAATGGCAAGAGAACATAGCATAAGCATATATAGGAACTAGCTCTTGGAAGATGGGAACTGAGCTGACCATGAACTAAACCTAACGCACAACTAGCAGTGGCCGGGTAGCATGCCTACGTTGATTCTAGATGCCCAGCACCAGCCGGAGGACTAAATAAAGCTAGCAGAGGAAAATATTAGTCCTAGCTCACCTCTAGAGAAATACCCCGAAAGGAGACAGAGGCCCCCCACATGTATTGGCGGTGAGTTGAGATGAAATAACAAACGTAGTATGAAAATAGGTTTAGCAAATTTGAGGTCCACTTACTACATAGCAGAAGACAGAAAGGACACTTTCATGGTCAGCTGAAAACCCTATCAAAAACACCATCCAGAAATTACTTTAAAACTCTGGCATTAACTCATAACACCAGAGTGGCAATTCCTGTTCACAAGAGCTTTCCAGACACAGTAACGAAACTACAGCTGTGAACTGGAACAAAAATGCAAAAACAAACATGGACAAGAGTCCAACTTATCTAGTAGTTGTCTAGGAGCAGGAACAAGCACAGAGAGGCTTCTGATAACATTGTTGACCGGCAAGAAACTAACAGAGCAGCAAGGTTATATAGCGACTCCCACATCTTGATGGGAACAGGTGAACAGAGAAGATGAAGACACCAGTTCAATTCCACCAGTAGCCACCGGGGGAGCCCAGAATCCAAATTCACAACAGTTCACCCTCCTCGATCCTCGCTACCGGGACAACGTAGAAAGCCTCATCACACCGTTGAACCGGGAGCGAAAAATGCGGGAGTACCAAGACACACTGGTCAATTCCATCATCTTCTCCATTCCAACTGAGAGAAGTGCTGCTAGTGCATTCCAAAGCAGCTCAGTGCGTCCAGGCAGTGGTGGAGGCTCTGCACAAAGAGGGAGCAGAAGCAGTGCCTCTGCCCAAGGCAAGACCAGTATGGCCCAACTGTGGCACAGTTTTCTGTGCCCCCCACAAAAGTCTACACCATCACAGACGGCTCCAGTCAGCAGGAGGCAACGGTTCCGTCAGATGGTGACAGACTACATGTCTTGCCCTCTTGCTGTACTCCCAGACGGCTCTTCCCCTTTCAAGTTTTGGGTCTCAAAGCTGGATACATGGCCAGAGCTAAGCCAGTATGCATTGGAGGTGCTGTCTTGCCCTGCGGCCAGTGTATTATCGGAACGTGTCTTTAGTGCTGCAGGTGGTGTACTAACTGACCGTCGCATGCGACTATCCTCCGATAACGTTGACCGGCTTACTTTCCTGAAAATGAACAAGGCCTGGATCTCGCAGGAATTTGCCACTCCTCCTCCTGATTAAATAATTAGGTCACTGTATACGTTATCCAGGTCTCCTGTTGTGTTCATCCTTCTACCACATGAACTTAAATTCCTGGGCTCCAACACCGCCAGTTGAGGCTCAGAAGTGCCGTCTGCACAGTCAAAACATACGACCCAGTGTTATTGGGTTTCAGTAACGTCAGCTGATCCCCAGCTGTGTAGCCGGCAATGTGTCATGCGACCGCCACGCTGACACAACAACTGAAATGTAAGGGAATCTGTCCCCCCCCCCCAAGGCGTTTGTTACTGAAAGAGCCACCTTGTGCAGCAGTAATGCTGCACAAGGAAAAGGTAGCTATTTTTGTTTAGCACCTTGCACACGCAGAACTTAACACTTATAAAATGTGTCCACTGATACCGTAACACCGTCCCGGAGGTGGGACTTTCCTTCGTAATGTGACGCAGCACAGCCGTCATTCCTACCCCCCCCGGCGCCGCGCACCCGCTCCTCAGCGTTGTTTGATTCCGTCCCGGAGCCTGCGCTGTTATGTTATCCCGTGGCCAGGCACACTTAGCGCTGCCCGTCTTCTGGCATCATTTGGTGTCAGGATGGCTGCGCCTGTGCGGCCGCGCTGGCAGAGAGCCCGCCTCGCAGTGTCTTCTGATTTAATCCCACTGGGGGCCTGGGATCCATGGACATGCGCAGTGCATATCTGAACCTCCACCTCTCACTTATCTCCCTATGGCTTCTTCAGACTGTTCGGTGTCAGCTGGTCCCTAATAGCATGCCACGGCCGTGACACCGCACAGTCTTAAGAAGCCGTAGGGAGGGGAGTGAGAGGCGAGGATATGCACTGCGCATGTCCATGGATCCCAGGCCCGCGGTGGGATTAAATCAGAAGACACTGCGAGGCGGGCTCTCTGCCAGCGCGGCCGCACAGGCGCAGCCATCCTGACACCAAATGATGCCAGAAGACGGGAAGCGCTAAGTGTGCCTGGCCATGGGATAACATAACAGCGCAGGCTCCGGGACAGAATCAAACATCGCTGAGGAGCCAGTGCGCGTCGCTGGGGGGGGTAGGAATGACGGCTGTGCTGCGTCACATTACGAAGGAAAGTCCCACCTCCAGGACGGTTTTACGGTTGCAGGGGACACATTTTATAAGTGTTTAGTTCTGTGTTTGCAAGGAGCATGATGAAAAGAGCCACCTTTTCCTTTTGCATCTTTTGTGCTGCACAAGCTGGCTCTTTCAGCTACAAACGCCTTGGGGGGGGGTTAAAGGTTCCCTTTCGACTTTCTCAGGCTTCGGCCTACATTGTGTTCCTCTGCTTTTCCACCTGTCCCTGGGCTCCAACACCGCCAGTTGCCGTCCAGAAGTGCTGTACGCACAGTCAACAGTCCCTCCTCTGTTATTGGGGTTCAGTAACGTCAGCTGTTCCCCTGCTGTGTGTGTGGCAATCCCTCCTACCTCCTCCTACCTCCTCCTCCTCCACCTGTCCCTGGGCTCCAACACCGCCAGTTGCCGTCCAGAAGTGCTGTACGCACAGTCAACAGTCCCTCCTCTGTTATTGGGGTTCAGTAACGTCAGCTGTTCCCCTGCTGTGTGTGTGGCAATCCCTCCTACCTCCTCCAACCTCCTCCAACCTCCTCCTCCTCCACCTGTCCCTGGGCTCCAACACCGCCAGTTGCCGTCCAGAAGTGCTGTACGCACAGTCAACAGTCCCTCCTCTGTTATTGGGGTTCAGTAACGTCAGCTGTTCCCCTGCTGTGTGTGTGGCAATCCCTCCTACCTCCTCCAACCTCCTCCAACCTCCTCCTCCTCCACCTGTCCCTGGGCTCCAACACCGCCAGTTGCCGTCCAGAAGTGCTGTACGCACAGTCAACAGTCCCTCCTCTGTTATTGGGGTTCAGTAACGTCAGCTGTTCCCCTGCTGTGTGTGTAGCAATCCCTCCAACCTCCTCCAACCTCCTCCTCCTCCACCTGTCCCTGGGCTCCAACACCGCCAGTTGCCGTCCAGAAGTGCTGTACGCACAGTCAACAGTCCCTCCTCTGTTATTGGGGTTCAGTAACGTCAGCTGTTCCCCTGCTGTGTGTGTGGCAATCCCTCCTACCTCCTCCAACCTCCTCCAACCTCCTCCTCCTCCACCTGTCCCTGGGCTCCAACACCGCCAGTTGCCGTCCAGAAGTGCTGTACGCACAGTCAACAGTCCCTCCTCTGTTATTGGGGTTCAGTAACGTCAGCTGTTCCCCTGCTGTGTGTGTGGCAATCCCTCCTACCTCCTCCAACCTCCTCCAACCTCCTCCTCCTCCACCTGTCCCTGGGCTCCAACACCGCCAGTTGCCGTCCAGAAGTGCTGTACGCACAGTCAACAGTCCCTCCTCTGTTATTGGGGTTCAGTAACGTCAGCTGTTCCCCTGCTGTGTGTGTAGCAATCCCTCCAACCTCCTCCAACCTCCTCCTCCTCCACCTGTCCCTGGGCTCCAACACCGCCAGTTGCCGTCCAGAAGTGCTGTACGCACAGTCAACAGTCCCTCCTCTGTTATTGGGGTTCAGTAACGTCAGCTGTTCCCCTGCTGTGTGTGTGGCAATCCCTCCTACCTCCTCCAACCTCCTCCTCCTCCACCTGTCCCTGGGCTCCAACACCGCCAGTTGCCGTCCAGAAGTGCTGTACGCACAGAGCCAAACACCTCGCAAATGTGTTAGTGGGGTTCAGCACCGCCAGCTGTTCCCCTGCTGTGTATACGGCAACGTGTACTGCGACCGCCACGCAGGCACAACAAGTTAAATTTAAGGGAACCTGTCCCCCCCCCCCCAGGCGTTTGTTACTGAAGGAGCCACCTTGTGCAGCAGTAATGATGCAAAGGGAAAAAGTGCCTCTTTTCGTGGTGCTCCTTGCAGATGCTGAACCTAACACTTATGAAATGTGTCCCCTCACAGCGTTCAACCGTCCGGTAGGTGGAACTTTCCTTTGTCATGTGACGCAGCACAGCCGTCATTTTTACCCCCTTGGCGCCGTGCGCCGCCTCCTCAGCGTTGTTTGAATCTGTCCCGGAGCCTGCGCTGTTAGGTTACCCCTTGGCCATGCACACATTTCGCGCTGCCCGTCTTCTGACATCATTTGCTGTCAGGCTGGCTGCGCCTGTGTGGGTGCGCTGTCCGAGATTCAGCCTCGCGGTGTCGTGTAATGTAATCCCACCGCGGCCCTGGGATCCGTGGCCATGCGCAGTGCATATCCTCGCCTCTCACTCCCCTCCCTACGGCTTCTTCAGACTGTTCGGTGTCAGCTGATCCCTAATAGCATGCCACGGCCGTGACACCGCACAGTCTGAAGAAGCCGTAGGGAGGGGAGTGAGAGGTGAGGATATGCACTGCGCATGGCCACGGATCCCAGGCCCGCGGTGGGATTACATTACACGACACCGCGAGGCTGAATCTCGGACAGCGCACCCACACAGGCGCAGCCAGCCTGACAGCAAATGATGTCAGAAGACGGGCAGCGCGAAATGTGTGCATGGCCAAGAGGTAACCTAACAGCGCAGGCTCCGGGACAGATTCAAACAACGCTGAGGAGGCGGCGCACGGCGCCAAGGGGGTAAAAATGACGGCTGTGCTGCGTCACATGACAAAGGAAAGTTCCACCTACCGGACGGTTGAACGCTGTGAGGGGACACATTTCATAAGTGTTAGGTTCAGCATCTGCAAGGACCATAATTAAAAGAGCTAAGTTTACCTTTTCCAGCATTAGTGGTGTACACGATGGCTCTTCCAGCTACAAACGCCTGGGGGGGGGGGGGGTTAAAGGTTTCCTTTCAACTTGCTCCAGTGCAGGCTTCGGCCTACACTCCGCTCCCCCTGCTCCTCCTGCTGACCCTGGGCTCTAACACCGCCAGTTGGGGCCCAGATGTGCTAGCTGCACAGAGAAAAACACCAGCCAATGTGTCAGTGGGGTTCAGCACCGCCAGCTGTTCCCCTGCTGTGCAGCCGGCAACGTGTCCTGCAACTGCCACGCAGGCACAACAGACCCAAAAGCTGCCGCCAGTGCAGGCTTCGGCCTACACTCTGCTCCATCTCCTCCTCCTGCTGACCCCGGGCTCCAACACCGCCAGTTGGGGCCCGGTACTGCTAGCTGCACAGAGAAAAACACCAGCCAATGTGTCAGTGGGGTTCAGCACCGCCAGCTGTTCCCCTGCTGTGCAGCCGGCATCGTGTCCTGCAAAAGCCACGCAGACACAAGAACTGAAATTGAAGGGAACCTGTCCCCCCTCCCCCAGGCGTTTGTACGTTTTAAAGGCCACCTTGTACAGCGGTAATGCTGCATGTGTGCAAGGTGGCTCATAAACGTATTCTCCTCGCACATGTGGAACTGAAAACACGTCTAAAATGTGTCCTCTGTGTGACCATTTAACCGTCCCGGTGGTGTGACTTTCCTTTGTAATGACACGCTGCAACCCCCTTGGTAGCGCTGCCCGTCTTCTGGCATCATTGTTTGGCTGCCTGCGCCTCTGCGGCCGCCCTGACCCACACAACGCCCCTCGTTGTCTTATTTATTGGGACTGCGAGGGTGTGATTGACGGGCATGATCAGTGCATCAGTTCGCCTGTCCCTCATCTCCTTCCGCCTTCTGCGGACTGTGCGGCTTCATGGCCGTGGCATGCGATAAGGGATCAGATGACGCCGCACAGTCTGAAGCGGGTGTAAGGACCCGAGTGTCAGAGGCGAACATATGTGCTGCGCCAGGCCCTGAATCCCAGCCCCGCAGTGTTTTAACAATGTTAAGACACTGCGGGGCTGGGATTCATGGTCATCGCGAACCGCACCGGCCGACATTAAATGATGCCAGAACATGGGCAGCGCTAACAGCGCTAGGCCAGGGGATCACACGACAGCGCAGACTCCTGTACAGCAAATAACAACGCTCAGGAGGCTGCACCCAGCACCAAGGTGGGATTCTTGACATCTGTGCTGCGTCTCATTACAAAGGGAACTCGCGCCTCCAACACAGTTTGACTGTTTAAAGGGCTAAATGTTATACGTGTTTCATTCAGCGTGTGCAAGGAGCGAAATTAAAAGAGCAACCTTTGACTTGTGCAGCACTACTGCTGCATAAGCTGTGGCTCTTCTACTTTGTAACCCCTGAGGGGGGGTTAAAGGTTACCTTTGAAATTGGTTCAATTAGGCTTCGGCCTACACTCTGCTCCCCCTGCAGAGCCCTGGGCTCCAACACCGCCAGTTGGGGCCCGGTACTGCTAGCTGCACAGAGAAAAACACCAGCCAATGTGTCAGTGGGGTTCAGCACCGCCAGCTGTTCCCCTGCTGTGCAGCCGGCAACGTGTCCTGCAACTGCCACGCAGGCACAACAGACCCAAAAGCTGCCGCCAGTGCAGGCTTCGGCCTACACTCTGCTCCATCTCCTCCTCCTGCTGACCCCGGGCTCCAACACCGCCAGTTGGGGCCCGGTACTGCTAGCTGCACAGAGAAAAACACCAGCCAATGTGTCAGTGGGGTTCAGCACCGCCAGCTGTTCCCCTGCTGTGCAGCCGGCATCGTGTCCTGCAAAAGCCACGCAGACACTTGCTCTTGTACCTTCTGCTCCCCATCCTGGTTCCAGTACCATCAGCTGGTTCCGGGCAGAGCCTTTGGCTTAGGTGCCTCCCTCTGGGTATCCGAGTTCCACCAACGTCAGGTGGTCCTTGGTAGTGCTTTCAGGCACGGGTACCTCCTGCTTAGTAACCGGGTTCCAGTAACGTCAGCTGGTCCTCGGTAGTTCCATTGGCTCTTGGACCTTCGGCTACCCATCCGGGTTCCAGCACCGTCAGCTGGTTCTCGGCAGTGTCTTTTGCTCTTGTACCTTCTGCTCCCCATCCTGGTTCCAGTACCGTCAGCTGGTTCCGGGCAGAGCCTTTGGCTTAGGTGCCTCCCTCTGGGTATCCGAGTTCCACCAACGTCAGGTGGTCCTTGGTAGTGCTTTCAGGCACGGGTACCTCCTGCTTAGTAACCGGGTTCCAGTAACGTCAGCTGGTCCTCGGTAGTTCCATTGGCTCTTGGACCTTCGGGTAGCCATCCGAGTTCCAGTTCCATCAGCTGGTTCTCGGCATTTTCTCAGCCTTCTTGTACCTTCTGCTACATTTCCAAGTTCAAGAGACTAAACACGATGACCCGGAAGACCACCCCTAAGATGACGACGACACCAGAGACGACAACCACTGTGATGACGACGACCCTGGAGACGATGACCCCGAAGACCACCCCGATGACGACGACCCCGGAGACGACGACCCTGAAGACCACCCCGATGACGACGACCCCGGAGACGACGACCCTGGAGACGATGACGACCTGGAAGACCGAGAAGCAGAAGAACAAGAGGCTGCAGAACAAAGAGCAGAAGAACATTAAGCATAACACTAAATATCAGAGCAAAAAATATTATCTAAATTATAAGCAGAAGAAGACTAAGCAGTGTATGGGGGTGAGTCCGTTCCTCCTCGTGGTGCCCCTGGATAAAGCCTGATGCTGCAGGCCAAACTGAACGCAGACAAATGTAACTGTTTTGTGACAGGCAGAACGGAAGGTGTAATCTTCAAACTTTTATAGATAACAACTACGGGAATGCCTGTCACAAATAAGAATATGATGAAGAAGTAGAATATGATGAAGATAATAGTAAAATAAAAAGAATATGAACAATGTAACCAAAAAAATAATAGGTAGAAGATGAAGAAGATGAATAAGGTGAAGAAGTTGATGTCAAAGAAGCTGATGATGAGGATAATGAAGAAGAAAGTGTGGGAGAAGTAAAAAAGAAGGTGAAGGGCGTGGAAGTAGTGAAACATCAATATCTGACAAAATAAAAAAAAATTAACATAGTCTAAATCTTTCTACCGCCGAACGTCATAAAAAAAAAAACAAAAACCTGCTATTCTATTACATTGGGCTAAACCTCTGTGCCTTTAATGTCTCCGCCACGTCCCCCAATACATCCTACATTATTCTTAGTTGTTTTCCTTCATGTAGAATGAACCTACAAGTTTATAAAGGGTTTATTTTAATTCCGATATTTTCGTCCCATTGACTTGCATTGGGATCGGGTATCGGTATCGGATTGGATCCGATATTTTGACGGTATCGGCCGATACTTTCCGATACCGATACTTTCCGATATCGGAAAGTATCGCTCAACACTACTTTTAACCCTTATAACTCCCTAACAAAAAAAAATTTTGGTTCCTAAATTGTGCTGATGTAAAGTAGACATGTGGGAAATGTTACCTATTAAGTATTTTGTGTGACATATCTCTGTGATTTAAGGGCATAAAAATTCAAAGTTGGAAAATTGCGAAATTTTCGCCAAATTTCCATTTTTTTCACAAATAAACGCAAGTTATATCGAATAAATTTTACCACTATCATGAAGTACAATATGTCACGAGAAAACAGTGTCAGAATCGCCAAGTTCCGTTGAATCGTTCCAGAGTTATAAACTCATAAAGGGACAGTGGTCAGAATTGTAAAAATTGGCCTGGTCAATAACGTGCAAACCACCCTTGGGGGTAAAGGGGTTAAGGATGCTAACACTTTGGCCATGACTGTAGATATGCCAACAGAACCAAGCTCAGCACCAAGACATGCATTGAGTTGGCATCAAGTCCAATTTCAGTATTAAGATTTGCTAATGGAACTGATCTAACTATAAAGACTTGCCAAATGAACCAATCTCAGTCGTAAATTTCACTAATAGAAACCATGTCAGTACAAAGTTTAACAAATTTCAGCATTTTGTTTTGCTAGCAGAACCTATTTCATTTCTAAGATTTATTAATAGAATCAATGTCATTTCAGGGCCGGACTGGCCATCTGGCATTTCTGGCAAATGCCAGAAAGGCCGGTGCCAGGAGTGGGCCGCTGCCGCTATCAGCGGCGCCAGGGCCGACTCACAACTCCCCCGATCGCCTGCCCCGCATTCAACTGTACCAGCATCTATGACGCCGGCACAGTTGAATGCAATGATGGAGGAGAGAGCATCTGCTGTCGCTCCCTCTCCCATCATTCCCCACTCTGCCTCTGACACTGCGGGTGCGCGATGACGTCATATCATCGTGCACCTTCTGTGTGGCCGGGCAGACTGCAGCTGCTGAGACTGGAGCCGGGAGCAGCACGTTGCACGAGGTGAGGTGAGGAGAGTGTTTGTTTTTTTTAATATATCAATGAGTGATAACTGGATTGTGGGGCAATTGGGGGGGACTGTATTACATTCTATGGGGGCTGTGCTGTATTACATTCTATGGGGGGCTTTATTACATTCTATGGGGGCTGTGCTGTATTACATTCTATGGGGGGCTGTATTACATTCTATGGGGGCTGGTTGCATTACATTCTATGGGGGCTGACTGCATTACATTTTAGGGGGCTGGCTGCATTACATTCTATGGCGGCTGGCTGTATTACATTCTATGGGGGCTGGCTGCATTACATTCTATGGGGTCTGGCTGCATTACATTCTATGGGGCTGGCTGCATTACATTATATGGGGGCTGGCTGCATTACATTGCTTTATTACATTCTATTGAGGGGGTGCATTACATTCTATGGGGGCTGGCTGCATTACATTCCATGGGGGCTGGCTGCATTACATTCTATGGGGGCTTTGCTGTATTACAATCTATTGGGGGCTTGCATTACATTCTATGGGGGCTGGCTGCATTACATTCTATGGTGACTGGCTGCATTACATTCTATGGGGGCTACATTATATTCCATGGGGGGTTGTATTATATTCTGTGGGGAGGTGGGCTGTATTACATTCTATGGGGTGCTGTATTATATTATATGGGGGCTGTATTATATTCTATGGGGGGCTGTATTACATTCTATGGGGGGCTGTATTACATTCTCTGGGGGCTACATTATATTCTATGGGGGCTGTATTATATTCTATGAGGGGTGATTGCATCATACTCTATGAGGGGGCTACATTATATTCTATGGGGAGCTGCATTATACTACATGAGAAAGGCTGCATTGTATTCTGTGGAGCGGCTACATTATATTCTATGGGGGGGCTGCATTATGCCCTATGAGGGGCTACCATATATATGCAGGGGCTGCATTATACTATATGAGGGGGCTGCATTATATTCTCTGAGGGGGTTACATTATACTCAGGGGGCTACAATATATTCTGTGGGGTGGCTGCATTATACTCTGGAGTGGTATCATACTTTATGTGGGCTGCATTATACTGTATCGAGGACTATGGGGAATACATTATACTATTTGAAGAACTATGGGGTGCATTATACTATGGGAAATTAATTGTACTACATGGATGACAATGGTGGTGCATTATACTATATGGAGCACTATGAGGACTGTATTATACTATTTGGAGGACTGTGGCAGTACATTATACTATATGGAGGACTGAGGAGTGTATTATACTATATGGAGGACTGAGCAGTGTATTTTAATATATGGAGGACTATGAGGAGTGTATTATACTATATGGAGGACTGAGGAGTGTATTATGCTATATGGAGGACTGAAGAGTGTATTATACTGAGTGTAATATACTATATGGAGAACTGAGGAGTATACTATATGGAGGACTGAGGTGCACATTATAATATATGGAGGACTATGGGGTGTATTACACTAAACAAGCAAAATGCTGTCTATTCATCGATTGGATTGTTTATGTGGGAACAGAGATTCTTGTTCTCAGCAGCACATTGCCGGTGTAAACTGTAGATGAGCTGTTGATAACATGATACTGTATGGGGACAGATTGATCTAATTGTGATTGTTCTGTTCCCTTCATTCTTTCCCAGTTGGTGTAAAGAGACCAGGAAACAAGCAAACGACTTCAGTATTGTCGATCACACTCGTTTAGCGGCCTGAGATCAGTGCATGTAAATACAGCAGAAAAGCATTGCAGGGAGATGAGGCAAGGATGATGACAGTTGTAGTTAGCACCAGGGAATAGTGCTAACTCTACTGCTTTTCCCAGCTGCCAAAGCATTTAATTCTGGTATGTGTAATGATTTTTAGGGTTGACGTCAGCTGCGTAATGTCAGCTGCTATCAATCCCTGGTGTAAGTAATGGAAAGGTGTCTATCAGACACCCCCACTACTAGCTCAGACCTGGCGAGACCCAGCAACTCTGAAGAGCGGTGACGGTAGTAACAATACCGCTCTTCACAGTCGCCGAGCTCAGCGCAAGACCCGGAATATCTGAAGAGTGGTGACATTACTGATGTCACCGCTCTTCAGAGTCACCGGGTCTCGTGCTGCACAGCGGAACCAACAGTGGCTGTAAGCAAAGTTTATGGAGCATCAGAATGAGGTTCCATAGCCTTTGGTCGTCTCATCCCTTCATTATCTACGAGATCCAGTTATGTAGGTAAAGTAGCTTTTCTTGGTACTGCAACTAAAGCAATAAGTAGGACTGAGCTGTAATGCTGGATACAGCTGTGATTATATGTTATACTAGATGGTAGCCTGATTCTAACGCATCGGTATTCTAGAATATGTATGTAGTTTATTTATGAAGATTTTAGAATAATACTTTGAATACACAGGATTCGGGCGGCCGCGACCAATTAGCGAAGCATGGGCATGGTTCAAATCCCGTGCCAATTCGTGGCTGGACTGCGCCTGTCGCTGATTGTCCGTGGCCAGCCACATAGTATATAGCACAGCCACGTAGTATATAACAGCCCATGTAGTACATAGCACAGCCACGTAGTACATAGCACAGCCACATAGTATATTGCACAGCCACGTAGTATATAGCACAGTCACGTAGTATATAGCACAGCCCACGGAGTATATAGCACAGCCCACGGAGTATATAGCACAGCCCACAGAGTATATAACACAGCCCACGGAGTATATAGCATAGCCACGTAGTATATAGCATGGCCCACATAGCATATAACACAGCCACGTAGTTTATAACAACCCACATAGCATATAACACAGCTCACATAGTATATAACAGCCCACGCACACAGTATATAACACAGCCCACGTAGTATATAACACAGCCCACGTAGTGTATAACACAGCCCACGTAGTATATACCACAGCCCACGTAGTATTTAGCACAGCCACGTAGTATAGAACAGCCCACGTAGTGTATAACACAGCCACGTAGTATATAGCACAGCCCACGTAGTATATAACACAGCCACGTAGTATACTGCACAGCCACGTAGTATATTGCACAGCCACGTATTATATTGCACAGACACGTAGTATATTGCACAGCCCACGTAGTATATAGCAAGGTGGGCATCATATCAATGTTAAAAAAAGAATTAAAATAAAAAATAGTTATATACTCACCTTCCGTTGGCCCCCGGATCCAGGCGAAGCGTTTACCGATGCTCCTCGCGCGCTCTGGTCCCAAGAGTGCATTGCGGTCTCGCGAGATGATGACGTAGCAGTCTCGTGAGACCGCTACGTCATCATCTTGTGAGATCGCAATGCATGGAGCGGTCACTGGAGCGTCGCGAGGAGCAGGAAAGGCCTCAGCTGGATCCGAGGGGCAGACGGACGGTGAGTATATAACTATTTTTTATTTTTTGTATTATTTTTAACATTAGATCGTTTTACTATTGATACTGCATAGGCAGCATCAATAGTAAAAAGTTGGTCACACAGGGTTAATAGCAGCGTTAACGGAGTGCATTACACCGTGGCATAACGCGGTCCGTTAATGCTGCCATTAACCCGGTGTGAGCGCTGACTAGAGGGGAGTATGGAGCGTGTGCCAGGCACTGACTGCGGGGAGTAAGGAGCGGCCATTTTGCCGTCGGACTGTGCCCGTCGCTGATTGGTCGTGGCTGTTTTGCCGCGACCAATCAGCGACTTGGGATTTCCGTGACAGACAGAAGGACAGACAGAAAGACGGAAGTGACCCTTAGACAATTATATAGTAGACTTAGATGGTAGCCCGATTCTAACGCATCGGTTATTCTAGAATATGTATGTAGTTTATTTATGAAGATTTTAGAATAATACATTGAACACACAGGATTCGGCAGGACTGCACCTCTCGCTGATTGTTCACGGCCGGCCATGTAGTATATAGCACAGCCACGTAGTATATAACAGCCCACATAGTAAATAGCACAGCCACATAGTATATTGCACAGTCACGTAGTATATAGCACAGCCACATAGTATATAACACAGCCCATGGAGTATATAGCACAGCCACGACGTAGTACACTGTGTTCCAAATTATTATGCAATTTGGATTTAAGCGTCATAAAAATTTAATTGTTTTGTTTTTCAAATAAACTCATGGATGGTATTTTGTCTCAGGGCTCAATGGATCACTGAAATCGATCTTACAGACATGTGATAATTAGTTTTCCAGTTGATTCTAATTAAAGGAAAACTACTTAAAAATGATGTTCCACATTATTAAGCAGGCCACAGTTTTCAAGTAACATGGGAGAGAAAAAGGATCTCTCTGCTGCCGAAAAGCATCAAATAGTGCAATGCCTTGGTCAAGGGATGAAAACATTAGATATTTCCCGAAAACGTAAGCGTGATCATTGTACTGTTAAGAGATTTGTGGCTGAATCTGAGCACAGACGTGTTCATGCTGATAAAGGCATAATGAGGAAGGTTTCTGCCAGGCAAGTTCATCAGATTAAGAAAACAGATATTTGAAGCTGCTGGTGCCTCTGGAATCCCTCGATCCTCAAGGTGTAGGATCCTTCAAAGGCTTGCTTTGGTTCATAAACCTACTATTTTGCCACCCCTAAACAGTGTTCAGGAGCAGAAATGGTTGCAGTGGGCCCAGACATACATGAAGACTAATTTTCAAACAGTCTTGTTTACTGATGAGTGTCGAGCAACCCTGGATGATCAAGATGGATGGTTGGTGGATGGCCAACATGTCCCAACAAGGCTGCGATGTCAGCAAGGAGGTGGAGGAGTCATGTTTTGGGCCGGAATCATGAGGAAACAGCTGGTAGGGCCCTTTAAGGTTCCTGAAGGTGTGAAAATGACCTCTGCAAAGTATATAGAGTTTCTGACTGACAACTTTCTTCCATGTTATAAAAAGCAGTAACGTGCCTTCAGGAGCAAAATCCTCTTCATTCATGATAACGCACCATCTCATGCTGCAAAGAATACCTGGCTGCTATGGGTATAAAAGGAGATAAACTCATGGTGTGGCCACCATCTTCCCCTGACCTCAACCCTATAGAGAACCTTTGGAGGATCATCAAGTAAAAGATCTATGATGGTGGGAGGCAGTTCACATCCAAACAGCAGCTCTGGGAGGCTATTCTGTCTTCATGAAAAGAAATACAAGCAGAAACTCTCCAAAAACTCACAAGTTCAATGGACGCAAGAATTGTGAAGGTGATATCAAAGAAGGGTTCCTATGTTAACATGTAACTTGGTCTATTAGGATGTTTTGGAGTTAAATAGCTTTTTTGTTCAGTGAATGTGACCTCCTAATGCTGCAAATTCCACAAATGAGCATTTTCAGTTCTTTAAAACATATCAAATGTTTAGAAATTCTACTGTGCCTAATAATTTGGAACAGTGCATTTTGAGTTTTTATTCATTTTGGAGATTATACTGTTATCATTGGGAGGTTTCTTCAATAAAATTCTATGTATACTCTAACGGGTGATGACTTTTATTAGACTGACTGTCATTTGCACCGACCATTTAGGAAAATCCGAGAAAAATATAATTTGCATAATAATTTGGAACATGGTGTATATAGCACAGCCCACGGAGTGTATAACAGCCCACATAGCATATAACACAGCCACGTAGTTTATAACAGCCCACATAGCATATAACACAGCTCACATAGTATATAACAGCCCACGCACGCAGTATATAACACAGCCCTCGTAGTGTATAAAATAGGCCACGTAGTGTATAACACAGGCCATGTAGTGTATAACACAGCCCACGTAGTGTATAACACAGACCACGCAGTGTATAACACAGGCCACGTAGTGTATAACAGCCCACGTAGTATATTGCACAGCCCACGTAGTATATAGCACAGCCCACGCAGTATATTCAAAAAACCACAAAAAAGCAGTCAACAAGGACCCATAAAATGGAAAAGTTTATTAAATAACCATTAAAAACAGTACAAACATCAGGTAAATGTCACAAAGTGGGAAATGAATAGTGCCACAATCGGGGATAGGACTCGTGGCCCCCCGCTCCTGTATCACGGAGGTATGATATATATTAATGCTCACTTTCATTGCTATTGTGATTCAGTAAATATATTAGTATTGGTATTAGTGGTGATGCGGGGGTGCGTGGCTAATTGAGTCCTTATCAGTATGTCCATGCTTTGCTATGGGCACTATTCATTTCCCACTTTGTGACATTTACCTGATGTTTGTACTGTTTTTAACGGTTATTTAATAAACTTTTCCATTTTATGGGTCCTTGTTGACTGCTTTTTTTGTGGTTTTTTGTATATTCGTATTTGCAGTTTGGCCCTATTTGCGGTCCGTGCCTACATGTAGATTACATATTTATACTAATTTGTTATGCTGCTATTTGACCCTTTTGAGGTACTCTATGTGTAGTATGCCTGCTATAATCAATTTTTCCACGCAGTATATTGCACAGCCCACACAGTACATTGCACAGCCCACGCAGTACATTGCACAGCCCACGTAGTACATTGCACAGCCCATGCAGTATATTGCACAGCCCACGTAGTATATTGCACAGCCCACGCAGTACATTGCACAGCCCACGTAGTATATTGCACAGCCCAAGCAGTATATTGCACAGCCCACGCAGTATATTGCACAGCCCAAGCAGTATATTGCACAGCCCACGCAGTATATTGCACAGCCCAAGCAGTATATTGCACAGCCCACGCAGTACATTGCACAGCCCATGCAGTACATTGCACAGCCCATGCAGAATATTGCACAGCCCAAGCAGTATACTGCACAGCCCACGTAGTACATTGCACAGCCCACGTAGTATATTGCACAGCCCACGTAGTATATAGCAATGTGGGCATCATATCGCTGTAAAAAAAAAGAATTAAAATAAAAAATAGTTATATACTCACCTTCCGGTGGCCCCGGATCCAGGCGAAGCGTTTACCGATGCTCCTCGCGCGCTCCGGTCCCAAGAGTGCATTGCGGTCTCGCGAAATGATGACATAGCGGTCTTGTGAGAACGCTACGTCATCATCTCGCGAGACCGCAATGCATGGAGCGATCACCGGAGCGTCGTGAGCAGCGGGAAAGGCCGGTTCTGGATCCAAGGGGCCGACGGACAGTGTGTATATAACTATTTTTTCTTTTTTTTATTATTTTTAACATTAGATCTTTTTACTATTGATGCCGCATAGGCAGCATCAATAGTAAAAACGTGGTCACACAGGGTTAATAGCAGTGTTAACGGACTGCGTTACACCGCGGCATAACGCGGTCCGTTACTGCTGCCATTAACCCTGTGTGAGCGCTGACTGGGGGGATTATGGAGCGGGCACTGACTGCGGGGAGTAAGGAGCGGCCATTTTGCTGCCGGACTGTGCCCGTCGCTGATTGGTCGTGGCCGTTTTGCCACGACCAATCAGCGACTTGGATTTCCATGACAGACAGAGGCCGCGACCAATGAATATCCTTGACAGACAGACAAACAGACGGAAGTGACCCTTAGACGATTATATAGTACACTAGATGGTGGCCCGATTCTAACGCATTGGGTATTCTAGAATATGTATGTATGTATATAGCAGCCACATAGTATATACAGTAGCACATGCCACGTAGTATATATTAGCCACGTGGTATATAGAAGCCATGCAGTATATAACACTGCCCACGTAGCACAGTATATAACACTGCCCACGTAGTATATAACACTGCCCACATAGTATATAACAGCCCACATAATATATAGCACAGCCCATGTAGTATATAACACAGGCCACGCAGTATATAACACAGCCCACGTAGTATATAGATGGTGGCCCGATTCTAACGCATCGGGTATTCTAGAATATGCATGTTCACTTAGTATATTGCCCAGCCACGTAGTATATTGCCCAGTCACGTAGTATATTGTCCAGTGACGTAGTATATTGCCCAGTTACATTGTATATTGCCCAGCGACGTAGTATATTGCCCAGCAACGTAGTATATTGCCCAGCGACGTAGTATATTGCCCAGTGACGTAGTATACAGCACAGAGCCACGTAGTATATTGCCCAGCCACGTAGTATATTGCCCAGCCACGTAGTATATTGCCCAGCAACGTAGTATATTGCCCAGCGACGTAGTATATTGCCCAGTGACGTAGTATACAGCACAGAGCCACATATTATATTGCCCAGTTACGTAGTATATTGCCCAGCCACGTAGTATATTGCCCAGCTACGTACTATATTGTCCAGTCACGTAGTATATTGTCCAGTCACGTAGTATATTGTCCAGTCACATAGTATATTGCCCAGTGACGTAGTATATTGCCCAGTTACATTGTATATTGCCCAGTAACGTAGTATACCACGTATTATATTGCCCAGCCACGTAGTATATTGCCCAGTGACGTAGTATATTGCCGAGTGACGTAGTATATTGCCCAGTGATGTAGTATATTGCCCAGTGACGTAGTATACAGCACAGAGCCATGTAGTATATTGGCCAGTCACGTAGTATATTGCCCAGCCACGTATGACACAGGTTAAAAAAATAAAAAATAAACATATACTCACCTTCCGCAGGCGCGTTGTAGCTCTGTCGCCTGTGTGGGGTGCAGGTGGCAGCTTCGGCAGCTTCCGGTCCCAGGGTGTGATGACGTCGCGGTCACATGACTGTGTCGTGGTCACATGACCGTAACGTTACGGCAGGTCCTTGTCGCGCAGGACCTGTGATGACTTTGCGGTCACATGACCGTGTAGCGGTCACATGACCGTGACGTCACGGCAGGTCCTTTCTGCGCAGCCGCGCAGGACTTGTGATGACGTCGCGGTCACATGACCATGACGTCATGGCAGGTCCTTCTGCCAGACCATCCTTGCCACCAGAGCGTGCCGCGTGCATCGCGAGGAGCGGGAAAGGCGGCGTAGGTGAGTATATAATAATTTTTTATTTTTTAAAAATTATTTTTAACATTAGATGTTTTTACTATTAACGCTGCATAGGCTGCGTCAATAGTAAAAAACTTGGTCACACAGGGTTAATAGCAGCGGTAACGGAGTGCGTTACCCGCGGCATAACGTGGTCCGTTACCGCCGGCATTAACCCTGTGTGAGCGGTGACCGGAGGGGTGTATGCGGGCGCCAGGCAGTGAGTGCAGGGAGTAAGGAGCGGCCATTTTCTTCCGGACTGTGCGCGTTGCTGATTGGTCGTGGGCGTTTTGCCACGACCAATCAGCGACTTGGATTCCATGACAGACAGAGGCCGCGACCAATGAATATCCGGGACAGACAGATGGAAGTACCCCTTAGACAATTATATAGTAGGATAGTCGTGTTACACTCCCCTCACTTCTTGTAACCTACAAGGGTACAAAGATATTATACAGTCACCATGTGACAAGTGGGCCTGTGTAACTTCAAATGCCAGGGCTGAATTTTAGTCCCAGTCCGGCCCTGAATGTCAATGTGATGAATCTCAGTACTATGTTAACAAATCTAATCTCAGTCCTAAGTTTAGCTAACAGAACCAATCTACTGTATGTTCTAAGAAAAATTAACAGAGTCAATCTAAACTAAATGTTCCTGTTAGCAAAAATCTTAGTACTAAGATTTATTAACAGAACTAATCTCAGTGCTATGATTTGTAAACAGAACCCATCCTAGTACTATGATGTGCTGAGTGCTGACAGTTCCAATTTTATATACAGTATATAAGCTCAGTACTAACATTCACTAACAGATGGTAAAAGAAAAAAAGGTGCTTTTACTGGCTCACCTAGTGAGGTGTATTCTCTAAGCTGTAGGTCAGGGTGAGCAACACAGACTGAAGGCGATGGTGCAGTGGAGCATCACTTGCCAGACAGCACATGGTTCAGTGAGGATGACAACAGCAGGGTGTTTGCAGGATGGCAGACAGGCAGGTGGAGCAGGAACGGCTAGAAAAAGAGTGACTAAACAAGGAGCCAGGAGTGTGGCGACTATACACAGGAACAATAAAACTCTATGGGGGGGTGCAATTCTTATTATGAAAATAACCAAGAAACAGTGGAAGCTACAGAGGCCCATAAAGAAATAGAGTAACAAACTTTAATGATTTTACAAATCAACATACAGTATAAAATAGATGAATATTTTTCTTGGTTATTTTTATACATCGTAGATACCATATATAGTCAGTCCTGGATTAACAGCAGTCAAAAAATTAATGGCAGAGTTGTATGCCTTCAACAGACAAATATAAGAGTCCTTGATTGATAATGTCGAAGGTGGTTTGGTGGGTTACCACAGTTACCCAGTGTGCACTTGCACAAACAGAATCAGCTCTATGGAAAAGAACCAAGACAAAGTGTCTGAGCCAGGACTGCTAACAAGTACATTACTCAACACGAACATCAAAAGGAAGGGTCCTTCCCAGGTGCAATGTAAACAGGCTACCAATGAGCTACCACTTGATCACTGGGTGAAATGACAGCCTATGCACAAAGAATAATCAATTAGTGATCACTCTGTGTGGATTGAAAGAAGGGTTGGGCTGTGTAGACAGGCTATTAAACATCTCATGATCAGCAAATGTGTGGTCATTTAATGCCATTTAGCATTCCCTACACACGTCACTGTGTCCAATACGTGGTGACAATTTTCACAAGTATCGGAGCCACACAAGTAGACCCATTAAAATAGATGGGGCTGTGCACATGTCTATGTGTTCACAGGTAGACATGCCCATTTTTTCCAGCAGCACGGCTGTCAATATGTCCAGCACATGTACATATGGATGACATAAAGTGTGACATCCATTTGCCTGTCTGTGTGACACATACCGGAATAGAATGCAGAATGGAAATGACAAATGTTTAGGTGTTAGATGTGCAAAGATAAAGACACATGAATAGATAGATAGATAGATAGATAGATAGATAGATAGATAGATAGATAGATAGAGGTATATAAATAGGCAAGATAGATATTTGTCAGAGATATCATTTGTGCCTGTGTATTTTACTATACTTGTATTACAATAATAAATAATTGAAAAAAAAAACTATGTGGGTTCCTCCCTATTTTTGATAACCAGCATAGGTAAAGGTAATTTTTTTGAGGTTAAGGTCAGCTATGTAGTGTCAGCTTTCTGGGAGAAATACTTCATTTTCTGGAACATTTAAAGAGTGCCCACACCTCTCCTCAGGACCGAACCCTTTACAATCCACAAGATTTTTTTTTTCTCTTATCCTCTTGGTGGCCAGAATGTTCTTTACCTCGAAAACGTCTTCAGTGCTGACTGGAGCAAGAGTGGTACCAGGATATTTGAAAAAAAAGACTGGATGACAGATTTGAGGAGAGACACATGAAAGAAATTGCGGATCCGTAAAAAGGCTGGGTGTGTGAGCTTGTAGGCTACCAGATTAATCTGTTTTAAAACCTCGAAGGGACAGATGAAGCGAGGGCCCAGTTTATATGAGGGTACCTTGAGACAGACATACTTGGATGATAGCCAGTCCTTGTCCCCAGGACAAAACAGAGTCGTTTTATCTGTTTAGAGGATTTCAATAAGGTGGTCTTCGTGTCCTCCCAGATTTTAGAAAATCACTTGAGGGACTCAGCGGTATGAATATCAGAGGTAATGGAAGCAGGGAACGGAATATTGGGATATTAACCATAGACCACTAAAAACAGAGATTTGGCAGATTATTCACTCATATGGTTGTTTTATGAGAATTCGGCCCACGGCAGGAGTTTGGACCAGTGACTGTGATGGGCATTGATGAAGTGCCGCAGGAAGTTGGTCGGGATCTGATTGACCCACTCTACCTGGCCATTGGATTGAGGGTAGTAGGCCTAAGAGAAATTCAGAGTGAGATTAAGTAATTTGCAGGTGTCCCTCCAGAAGCGAGAAGTAAACTGGACAGAGACGATGTGGAGCAGAAGACCTTGGAGGTGTAAAATATATAGAATGAACTTCTCTGCAAGCACTGGAGCAGATGGGAGACCAGACAGTGGAGCGAAATGGGCCATCTTTGAGAAGCAATCCACAACCACCCAGATAACGGTACATCCGGCCAATAGTGGAAGATCTGTGATGAAATCCATTGCAATATAGGAAGCTGTTTGGGGTTTTTGTTCTGGTGTCAAGAGGGACAGGCAGAGACAAAATCCACAATATCTTTGGGCAGGGTCTGCCACTAATCATGTCGAGAGATGAAATGAGCCATTTTCTTCTGACTGACATTGCCAACCACCTTAAACGAGTGACCCTACAGAAGAACCGGCTTCCTATCTGGTTCAGCCACAAAACTCTTTCTGGAAGGTAGCTGAGACAAATCCAACCGAGCGACCCAAAAAATTTTGGAATGCTCAAAGATGTGGTGGGATCCTCCTCTTGGTCAGAAGGCTGAAAGGATCTGAAGAGAGGGTTGACGTTCTTATCTGCTGGCCAAAAATAGAGTGTAAAGTTGAAACGTGCAAAGAACAGAGACCACATGGCCTGTCAAGGGTTAAGTCATTGTGCGGATTGCAGATATGTTAGATTCTTGTGGTCAGTGTATATAACCACCAGATGCATAGCTCTTTCTATCAAGAAGCGCCAATCTTCCAGAGCCAGTTTAATCGCTAACAGTTCTTGAATGCCTAAAGAGTTATTGCATTCTGGAGCAGAGAAGATCTTGGAAAAGAAGCCATAAGGCACCATGCGACCGGAAGAAGACTTCTGAGTAAGAACCGCTCAGGCCCCTGAAGAAAAAGCATCTATTTGCAGAAAGAACTGCTTGTTATTGTCTGGATGATGCAGCACAGGAGCTGAGGAGAAGGCCTGTTTTAAAGACACAAAGGTGTTCTCTGTTTCTGGAGTGCATATCTTAGGATTGGCCCCCTTGTGGGTCAGGGCAGAAATAGGAGCAGTCCAAGAGGAGAATTGTGTAGTAGTAAACTAGTGGTAAGAGTCTGAGAATCTGAGAAACCGCTGGATGACTTTCAGTCCACCTGAACAGGGCCACTTTAAGGAGGCGGATATCTTCTCGGGATCAATTTTCAAGCTGGTCTCGGAGATGATGTATCCAAGAAATGGAAGGGAGGTCTGCTTGAAGATGCACTTTTCATATTTGGTGTACAGACAGTTATTCCTTAATCTCTGCAGGACCTGGCGAACTTCCCTTTGGTGTGAAGGCAGGTTGGGAGAGAACACCAAGATGTATCTAGGTATGCTACCACACACGTGTAGATAAAGTCCCAGAAGATGTCATTAACTAGTTCTTGAAAGACCGCGGGGGCAATGCAGATTCCAAACGGCATAACTCGATAATCATAATGGCCATCTCTGGTATTAATGGAAGTCTTCCATTCATCTTCTTGATGTATTCAGATTAGGTTGAATGCCCGCAAAGGTCGAGCTTTGTGAACACTCTAGAACCTTAAAGACGATCAAACAAATCTGAGATGAGAGGCAGAGGGTATTTATTCTTGATAATAATTTTGTTGAGACCCCTGTAACACAAAAAAGAAACCTGCTACAGCTGGGGAGGAAGATTTCTGGATCCCCTGGCAACATTCCATTCAATATACTCGGACATGGCACGGGTCTGAGCCTTCGACGGGGGATAAATTCGGCCTCATGGACCAGTGGCGCCTGTTAGTAGGTCAACAGGACAGTCATACAGCCTATGAGGCAGAAGAATCTCAGCCTTTCTTTTTATCAAAGACATCAGTGTACATCCAGTATGCAGAAGATAAGCCAGGTAAATTAGATGGATAAGCCGGAGGTCGAGCAGGCCGAATGGGAACTAAACATCTCTCGTGGCGCTCCTGATCCCAACACAGTGCTTCTCCAGGTCACCAATCCAAGACTGGTTCATGTTTCCGCAGCTATGGCAGATCTAGAAGCAGATGGTGAGACAGGCTCGACAGAACATACAGAATAACCTTTGCCGAGAGTAGCATTCCTAATCTAAGTTCTACAGGCTCGGTCACGAATAGGATGGTTGGAAAGGGGTTTTCCATCCACTTAAGAAACCACCAACGGATCAGGAAGATATTGGATCAGAATCTGATATCGTTCCACAATGGCCTGATGAATGAGGTTACCTATGGAACCGTAGTCGAGGTAGGCTGACTCCACAAAATGGATGCTGCCTCAGGACACGGATATTGACTGAGTCAGTGATGTAGAGAAGTGATTTTCACCTCATGTGACCTCTCCAGCAAACCATAGGCTCAGGCATTTCCCGGTCTCTCCAGCAGGAGCGGATTACATGCTCAGGACTGCCACAACAGAAGTACCTTCCCTTGGACCAGCAGACCTCCTAAACAGTGCTTGGTCATCTTAATCTGGTCTACCTGCATGGACTCAGTAGAGGTTGCCAGAGCTGAGGTTTGCTTCTTGACCAGTCTTTGAAAGGTTGGAGCCAGGTGTACAGATCTTCTCTCGCGATTCAACGCCTTGGACCGCTCCTGAACCCTGATGTCTATCCGTGTTGCAAAAGACACCAGGTCATCTAGTGAGGTGGGTATATCACGACCAGCCAGCTCGTCCTTGATTTACCTAGACAGGCCTTTCCAGGAGGTGGCTACTAGAGGCTCATTATTCCGGGCGAGTTCAGATGACGGGGTGCGTAAATGTACAGCATACAGGCACACTGTGAGGTTTCCCTGGTGCAGATGGATGAGAAAGATGCTGCTGAGGAAGATCAGCCGGGCTCATTGAAGACATTACAGAAGGTGTCTAGAAAGAACTGAAGGTTTGACACTAGAGGATCCCCTCTCTCCCCCATAGGGGGTTAAGCCACACCAAAGCCTCACCAATGAGGTGGGACATAATTAATGCCACCTTGGCCTTATCTGAAATTAACTGATGAGCCAAGAGTTCAAACTGTAGCATTCACTGATTAATAAACCTCTGACATAGAGCAGGGTCACTGCAATAGCATGGAGGAGCAGACAGACAGAGTCTGAAGCCAGGTAAGTAGCTGGCAGACTGTTGAGGCACATCCAACGTTGCAGCTTGTTTAGATGTGGATGCTGTCAGAGTTGTCAGCGAATTTAGATGGGTGTATACTGTCAGCAGGTAGGATAGGATTCTGCCCTGTTGGGCTTTCTGGTGGGAGACCTGAAACAAGTCAGAGATGGAGGAAGCCTGAGAACCAGTGGATTCCATGGCCTGTGAAAACTGTTCCTGACCGAGTGATGGAACCACTATGCCGTAATCCGAGGAGACCTTTTAGGGGCATGACTAGGTGCCTCACCAAGTCCAACCTCAGATGCACGGTGGCTGACGATACTATGATCTGAGGAGGGATGAGGAAGGTGAGACCAGGTGCGACACCAGGACTGACATTGAGTGGATGGCAGCTTGCCCCCAAGGGACAGGAGGCATGAAAGGCCAGGTATGGTATACTTGGCAAGTACTGGCTGGCACGTCTAGTGTAGTGACTGGCACAAAGGCTGGTACTGGAGGGCACAACTGGTATACAGGCAGGCAGGCATGGTTGATAGACAGATAGGCAGATGGGAACGGCTGATGTATAGGATAGGCATATTGGGATACAAGCACTGGGACCTGAGAACTGTCAAGCATGTTTTAGAAACAGACTAACAACATTGCACAGGCACCTCCCATCAAGTGGCGGTGTCTTAAATAATAAGTGTCTTTCAGTCATTGGCTGAGGACACTTTAGGATGGCGCATGCTTTCCCTTTAATATGGCGGGTCGCAATGTCGCTTGCACGCGCTGACAAGGGCCGCCGCGGCCCTTGTCAGCGCATGCATGTGTGCGCGCATGGGACTGCGGTCCCTGCTAGTATGTGCAAGCACGAGAGTGCGCGCGCACAGGGCCTTCAGTAACAATTTTGAAAGGGCCGCTGTGATGCATGCATGGCTCTGCTTGGTTTCCTGCGCTACTCACCACCAGTCCCAGCCAGGGATCAGCTCCTCTGCACGCCCAACGATGGACCCACCTCAGCTCTTCATCCTCCCCCATCTCAGGGACCTGAGTGAGTTCCAATGTGGAAACTTTGTTTTATGTATATACAGCACTTGCAGTGCCACCTGTATACTGTATATAGACTGTTGTATATACAATACTGTATATAAGTGATACTGCGACTTTGCTGTATATACATATTGTAGGTGATACTGTGACTGGTGTGTATGGTCTCAGTATCACCTATGTAACATACTGTATATACAGCAGTATCACCCATATATTGTAGTTACAGCAGTCGCAATATCAGCTATATCATGTTTATAGATACAGCGGTCTATATACATTATATAGGGGATACTGCGACTGCTATAAAAACAATATATCGGAGATACTGTGACCATACACACCAGTCACAGTATCACCTGTATAGTGAATACATAGCTGCCTATATACCAAGTTTGGCTGATATGAGTTACGGCCACCGCCTATCAGGGCTTAACCCCAGTGTCAGCCCCAGTGATCTATATATACCCCAGTGTCAGTGCCAGTAATGTACACTGCTCAAAAAAATAAAGGGAACACTTAAACAACACAATATAACTTCAAGTAAATCAAACTTCTGTGAAATCAAACTGCCAACATAGGAAGCAACACTGTTTGACAATCAATTTCACATGCTGTTGTGCAAATGGAATAGACAACAGATGGAAATCACTGGCAATTATCAAGGCACACTCAATAAAGGAGTGGTTCTGCAGGTGGGGACCACACACCGCTTCTCAGTACCAATGATTTCTGGCTGATGTTTTGGTCACTTTTGAATGTTGGTTGTGCTTTCACACTCGTGGTAGCATGACACGGACTCTACAACCCACACAAGTAGCTCAGGTAGTGCAGCTCATTCAGAATGGCACATCAATGTGAGCTGTGACAAGAAGGTTTGCTGTGTCTGTCAGTGTAGTGTCCAGAGGCTGGAGGGGCTACCAGGAGACAGGCCAGTACACCAGGAGACATGGAGGGAGCCATAGGAGGGCAACAAACCAGCTACAGGACCGCTACATCAGCCTTTGTGCAAGGTGGAACAGGAGGAGCACTGCCAGAGCCCTGCAAAATGACCTCCAGCAGGCCAGAAATGTGCATGTGTCTGCACAAATGGTTAGAAACCGACTCCATGAGGATGGTCTGAGTGACGTCCACATATAGGTGTTGTGCTCACAGCCCAACACCATGCATGACGCTTGGTATTTGCCACAGAACACCAGGATTGGTAAATTCGCTACTGGCGCCCTGGCCTCTTCACAGATGAAAGCAGGTTCACACTGAGCACATGTGACAGACATGACAGAGTCTGGAGACGCCATGGACAGCGATCTGCTGCCTGCAACATCCTTCAGCATGACCGGTTTGGCAGTGGGTCAGTAATGGTGTGGGGTGGCATTTCTTTGGAGGGCCTCACAGCCCTCCATATGCTCGCCAGAGGTAGCCTGACTGCCATAAGGTACCGAGATGAAATCCTCAGACCCCTTGTGAGACCATGTGCTGGTGCGGTTGGCCCTGAGTTCCTCCTAATGCAGGACAATGCCAGACCTCATGTGGAGTGTGTCAGCAGTTCCTGCAAGATGAAGGCATTGAAGCTATGGACTGGCTATGGACTGGCCCATTCGTTCCCCAGACCTGAATCCGATTGAACACATCTGGGACATCATGTCCCGCACCATCCACCAACGTCACGTTGCACCACAGACTGGCCAGGAGTGAGCGGATGCTTTAGTCCAGGTCTGGGAGGAGATCCCTCAGGAGCATGCCCAGGCATTGTAGGGAAGTCATACAGGCACGTGGAAGCCACACACTACTCAGCATCATTTCCTTGTCTTGAGGTATTTCCACTGTAGTTGGATCAGCCTGTAACTTCATTTTCCACTTTGATTTTGAGCATCATTCCAACTCCAGACCTCTGTGTGATATTAGTTGTGATTTATGTTGGTCATTTTTAAGTTTTATTGTTCTCAACACATTCCACTATGTAATGAATAAAGATTTACAACTGGAATATTTCATTCAGTGATCTCTAGGATGTGGGATTTTAGATTTTCTCTTTATTTTTTTGAGCAGTGTATATACCCTAGTATCAGTGCCAGTGATGTATATAACACAGTGTCAGCCCCAGTAACGTATATACTCCAGTGTCAGCCCCAGTGATGTATATACCCCAGTGTCTGCCTCAGTGATGTATATGTTATGGTGGGCCAGGGCTGTAGTCATGGCTGACAGCAAACCTTGTATCACACCCTGGCCTCCCCTCATGATCCAATAATGTCTATTCTTCTTTATACCTGTGTATATTTCGCTCCATCAGGGTCCACTCTGGGCCACCGTAGGCTCTTTGTAGACGGCACCGCACAAAGATAGACACAGTCCAGCTCAGCTTTAACAACACCAGTTTTACTTGGTTCTGTACGCAGCATATTCATATTCTTTCCAGTATCAACATCAGGTTTTACAATGTGCAACTCTTCTTCTGTCCCTGTCCTTCTCTCTGTCACTAAGCTCGCTTCCGGGACAGACCGTACCTTTTGAAACCCTCAGTGTCCTCTCTGCTTAGCCTTACTCTGTTTAAGGACTCACTCAGCCATTTCGCCCTGGTTCTGAGGGTGTTAGCCCATGCAATAAGCTGCCACATGATGGGCGACCTTCCTGTCCTGCTTAGCCTTTTCTAGCGACTGCAGTCCCACTAATACTGCACCGCTAGCACCGTTGCTGTTGCTCCTTCTGATGAGGTCCTGACCAGGGATGCTATAGGGCTGTGCTTATACGTCTCCATCGTTGCGTGGCACGATGTTGCCTGGGGCTAGTTAGCCCAAATGAGCTGCACTGGTGCCCTAGCCCCAACTGAGATCTATAAGGAAGTCCTTCCTGCCTTATCCGCCACGCCTCTATTTAACTATTTACAATGCTACAATTACACCTATAATATACCCCCTCTTGTGGCTAACTTTGGGTACTACGCTCACCCTACCAGTGCAATGACATTACACATGTACCGTATTTTCCGGCGTATAAGACAACTTTTTAACCCCTCAAAATCTTCTTAAAAGTCGGGGGTCGTCTTATACGCCGGGTACAGATAAAATGTGCATATGGTGGGGGGGGGGGGAGTGGTCCCGATGACTAAGACAGGGGGCTGCCGCTCCCAGCACAGAGACCCCCACGCTGCCGCATTGAGGTAATAGGGGGATATACTCCACTCACACTTTACTGTGAGATGCCCCCTATCTTAGTCATCGGGACCACTTCCCACTCCAAAAGGCACATATTCACCGGCCGTATAAGATGACATACGGCGTATAAGAAGACCCCCGACTTTTAAGAAGATTTTATATTTTAACTGGAAAAGTTGGGGGGTCGTCTTATACGCCCAGTCGTCTTATATGCCGGAAAATACGGTATATATTACATGGATATACAATGCATATACATACAGCAGCAATAGATACAACTGGGACGTCACTTAAGGGGTTAGCGAGAGATGATGGACTTAACAACCTCTTACATATATACCCCAGTATGTCTGCCCCAGTGATGTATATATCCTAGTGTCTGCCTCATGTGATGTATATACCCCAGTGTCAACCCCAGTAATGTATATACCCCAGTGTCAGTCCCAGTGATGTATATACCCCCGTGATGTTTATACCCCAGTAATGTACATCCCCAGTGTCAGCTCCAGTGGTGTACAGCTCTGGCAAAAATTAAGAGACCACTGCAAAATGTTCAGTTTGTGTGATTTTTCTCTTTCTAGGTATATTTTTGAGCAACCCTGATGAAGGAATCCGTTGTAATTCTGAAACGCGTTGGTTATTGGCTCCTTCCATACACCGTACTGCATCCAGGGGCACTACGTGACTGAGCGAGCCACGTGACCCGAACGTCACACAGGTCCTGCAAACTGCAAACCGCCGCTCAGCATAACGAAGCACCACGAGCGCCTGTCACCGGCCGGGACAGTGCGCTCAGGACTTTCTTACAAAGCGGATTACCAAGCACAAAGGAGATAAGTACCACTCCATTATCTTTTATAAAAAGGACATCTTTTTCGGATACAGTGTGTACCTTGAACCACAGGTACCAGTTTTTTATTACCAGAAGTTCCGCCCTTCTTATTGCACCTCCACGAGTTTTTTCCCTCACTAAGTCTTATCCTCTCTCTATGTAAGCCCTTTCACATTCATTTGCAAATAGTAAAACGTGATCCGTATATAAGATATACCTGCTCTAGTGTTTCCTAATCACCATACGCCATTTGGTCAAGATGTGTGTGTAGTAATTACCCCCTTCTTTTACTTTAGTTGAGTCAACATATACCCTGTTATGAACTGGTGGCCTAGGAGCAGCATGGACGAGCTCTGGAGTAGGTGGCCTCTATACTGACCGCAGACCCTGAACTTAACACATCAACTAGAAGTAGCCGTGGGATGTTCCTGTCACTCCCTAGACACCTCGTCACGGCCGGAGGACTAATTACACCTAAAGAAAGAAACAGGAATACTATCTTGCCTCAGAGAAAATTCCCAAAGGAAAGGCAGCCCCCCACAAATATTGACTGTGAGAGGAGAGGGAAATTACAAACGCAGACTGAAAACAGAATTTAGCAAAGGAGGCCACGCTACCTAGAAAGAAAAGACAGGAAAGAGTACTGTGCGGTCAGTATAAAAAATACTACAAAATCCACCACAGAGAATAAAAAAATCTCCACACCTAACTAAAGGCATGGAGGGTAACTCTGTGACTCCAGAGCTTCCAACTTGGCTGAGTAAATCTTAACACAGACAAAGCTGGACAAGAAAAAACATAGCAATGCACAGAACTATTAAGTCCACCGCATGTGGACTGCAAAAACAGAGCCAGGACTTATCTTTGATGATTTGGACAATCCAGAAGGAGAAACCAAGCAGAGATGTGGATCCCTAGAAAACAATGGACAACTGGCACTCACTAAAGGAAGGAGCCAGACTAAATAGCCCCGTCCAAAGTGGAAGCAGCTGATGACTGTTGTGAAGGACAAACAGCAGCACTACTACTTATAACCACCGGAGGGAGCCTAAGAGCATATATATACTAAGCAGGTAATTGTCTGTAAGATTGTTTGTGTATATTGGTATCCCACTAGTGCATATTACCTTTCAAGCGCGGGTGTTACAATGAATATCTTCTTGTAGTTTTATCATCTCCCTATGTGGTTTTGGGATAACACCTGCAGCTGATTTTATGCACCTACATTAAGCACCGCTACAAAATATATATATTTTTGAGTAAAATGTAAATTGTTCATTTATTCAATAAACTTCCGACATGTCTCCGAATTTCCAAGCAATACATTTTGTGCTTTCAGACCTCAAATAATGCAAAGAAAACAAGTTCATAATAATTTAGAAACAACAAACCGCAGCGTTTCCGCAGCGGATTTTCCGCAAAGTGTGCGCAGCATTTTTTTTTTCTCATTGATTTACATTGTACTGTAAATCAATTGCGGATCTTCAGCGTTTCTGCACCTCAAAAAACGCTGCGGATCCGCAGCAAATCCGCAACGTGTGCACATACCCTTATAATGTTTTAACTCAGGAAGAGTTCAGAAATCAATATTTTGTGGAATAACCATGATTTTTAATCACAGCATTCATGCGTCTTGGCATGCTTTCCACCAGTCTTTCACACTGCTTCTGGTACATAAATGTAAGCAGTTCTTCTTTGTTTGATGGCTTTTGACTATCCATCCTCCTCCTGATTACATTCCAGAGGTTTTCAATGGGGGTCAGGTCTGGAGATTAGGCTGCTCATGACAGGGTTTTGATGTGGTGGTCTCTTAATTTTCGCCAGAGCTGTATATACCCAGTGTCAGCCCTAGTGATGTATATACCCCAGTGTCTGCCTCATGTAAAATATACCCCAGTGTCAGTCCCAGTGATGTATTTACCCAGGTGTCAGGCCCCGTGATGTATATACCCCAGTGTCTGCCCCATGTGATGTATATACCTCAGTGTCTGCCACATGTGATATATATACCCCAGTGTCAGCCCCAGTAATGTATATACCCCAATGTCAGCACCAGTGATGTACACTGTGTTCCAAATTATTATGCAAATAATATTTCCTCATATTTTTTCAAAATTACCTATCTGAATTGCAGTCATTGTTATTTTCCAGGCATCTACTATTCTAGTATAATTGCAATGTTTTGGAACAAACTGCCTATGAAAACAGTATCTTTTTAAAAAAAATAAACACTCAAAATGTATGTTCCAAATTATTATGCACAGCAGAGTTTTCAACCTTTTTTTTTTATTTTGAACAAAAAAATGGTCAATTGTGAAGTTATAAGCATTATCAGCTTATTACAAAATGAAATCAAACAGTTTTCAAGTGAAAACTTTATTCTAGGTGATGTTACATTTGCACATAGGACCCCTTGTTCGAAAGAAGCTTCTGAACTCTCTCGTCCATTGAATTTGTCAGTTTTTGCATGGTTTCTGCTTCAATTGTTTTGCATGTGGACAGAATCCCCTCCCAGAGCTGTTGCTTAGATGTGAACTGTCTCCGCCATCATAGACACTCCATTTGATGATGCTCCAGAGGTTCTCAATGGGGTTGAGGTCAGGGGAAGATGGTGGCCACACCATAAGTTTGTCCTCTTTTATGCCCATAGCAGCCAGAGATGCAGATGTGTTTTTTGCAGCATGAGACGGTGCATTATCATGCATAAAAATGATCTTGCTGCGGAAAGCACGGTTCTTCCTCTTGAACCATGGCAGGAAGTGTTGTTTTAGAAACTCCACATAGATTATGGAGTTCATCTTTACCCCTTCAGGGATCATAAAGGGGCCGACAATCTCTTTCCCCATGATTCCAGCCCAAAACATTACTCCACCTCCTCCTTGTTGGCGCCTTAGCTGTGTTTTCATGGGGTGTCCATCAACCAGCCATCCTCCACTCCATCCATCTGGACCATCGAGCGTTGCACGGCACTCATCGGTGAACAAAACAGTTTGGAAGTCAGTCTTCATGTATCGTTTGGCCCACTGGAGCAGTTTCTGCTTGTGTGCAGTGGATAGAGGTGGTCGACAGGATGGCTTACGCACAGCTGCAAACCTCTGAAGGACCCTGCATCTTGTTGTTCTGGGGACGTTGGAGGCACCAGAAGCTTCAAAAACTTGTCTGCTGCTATGACAAGGCATTTTTGCAGCTGCTCTTTTAACCTTACGCAATTGCTTGTTGGAAAGAGTCCTCAATTTTTCCTTATCAGCACGCACACGTGTGTGCTGGGAATCAGCTACATACCTCTTGATTGTGCGATGATCACAATGAAGTGTCTTGGCAATGTTGATTGTAGTCATGCCTTGACCTAAATACTCCACAATTTGTTACTTCTCAGCAGCCGACACATCCTTTTTCTTTCCTATTTTGGCAAAAAAATGTAGGCTCCTTAATAATGTGGAACAGCCTTCTTAAGTAGCCTTGCCTTTATTTGTACGCACCTGCCAAACTAATTTGCACAGGTATCTGCAATTGCTTTCAGTGATATAAAGAGCCCTGACACACATCACCATCAATGAGTTTACATGACAAACAAAAAAATTCTAACCTTATCACTCCTAAACTTTTTGTGCATAATAATTTGGAACACAGTGTATGTACGCCAGTGATGTATATATCCCAGTGTCAGCCCCAGTAATGTGTATATCCTAGTGTCAGCCCCAGTAATGTGTATATCCCAGTGTCAGCCCCAGTAATGTGTAACCCCAGCGTCAGCCTCCCCTCAAGTATATTCCACAGTGTCGGCCTCCTCTCATGTATAGACCCCAGTGTCGGCCTCCCGTCATGTCTATACCCCAGTGTCGGCCTCCCATCATGTATATATCCTGTGTTGGCCTCCCCTCATGTACATACCCGACTTCCTCTCATTTGTATGTCACACTCGGCCTCCTATCATGTATATGCCACAGTGTTGCTGTATGCTATGTGATGTATACAGAATAATATAGTATATAATATGGTGCTGTGTATCCATAGTATATAGTGTAGAGATGTTTATTTCGTATGGTGCTGTGTATATATTAGTGTGAAATCCACACTATAAACACTGGCACAACTCTACAGTATATACTATATACATAGCTCCACACTATATTCTTTAGCATAGTATATAGTGTGAAGCTGTGTATGTAATTGTTTTTAGCATATATTGTGCAGTGTTGTATGCTGTGTATACATCTCCTGTCCTTTTATACTGGTGTCATTATAAGTATCTGTATTAGGCTATGTGCACACGTTGCAGATTTTGATGCAGATCAGCAACATTTTTGGAAAATTCTCACGCAACAGTGCCGTAAAGTGAGAGCCCATTGAACCCTCAGTGATAACACTGCAGGAGCCATTGTCTCCTGTCAGTGTGTCACTGGAGGCCTATAGAGCAGTCACATCTCCTGATGTGACTGCTCTATAGGGGAGATCGTTGTCGGACACTCATTATTAAATGTACTACATCAGACAAGGGAGTATTTGTGTTGGTCTATTATTTTTTTCTTTTTCTGCAGGAGATGGAGGGTATTGCATGGATTGGCAGAACAATAAAGATAGCAAAACTGTATTGTGTTTTATTTCATTAAAATGCTTTATTCTGGCTGTGTCTTTATTTAACCCTTTCACAACTATAGGATTAGTAATGGATAGGTATCTTTAGTAATGGATAGGTATCTTATTGATGCCTCTCCATTACTAAGCCGGGTTGATGTCACCTTACAATTCAAAGGTGGCATCAACCCCAACTATTACCCCATATGCCACCGCTACAGGGCAATGGGAAGACAGAGGCTAAGTGCCAGAATTGGTGCATCTTAGAGATGCGCCATTTCTGGGGCGGCTGTGAGCTGGTGTTTTTAGCCAGGGGGGGGCAATATCCATGGCCCCTTCCTATGCTATTAATATCAGCCTGCAGCTGTCTGCATAGCCTTTTCTGGCTATAAATTATAGGGGGTCCCCCTATTTTATTAGCCAGTAAAGGCTAAATATACATCTGTGGGCTGAGATTCATAGCCTGGGAAGATCCATGGGTATTAACCCCTTCCCAAGCTACAAAAACATCGGCCCCCAGTCGCTGGCTTTCCCTCTCTGGTGCAGAAAATTGTGCGAGAGCCCACACCATTTTTTTTTATATTAGACATATTGCGTTTAAGGCTGGGGTCAAACTTGCGAGAAACTCGCACGAGTCTCACACCTCAATACCTGACACTTCTGCCAGCACTCGGGACCGGAGTGTGTGGCTGCATGTATTTCTATGCAGCTGAACGCTCTGGTCCGAGTGCTGGCGGCAGTGCCAGGTATTGAGATGTGAGACTCGTGCGACTTTCTTGCAAGTGTAACCCCAGCCTAACGCAGATTTTGTGTGTCTGTGTGTCTCTATTTAACTCTCTATGTACCAGTTTATCATGTTTATTACTAATCAACGGGCTTGGTATTATCTATCTATTTAGCTATCTATCTATAGCTATATCTATCCATCTATCTATAGATACATCTATCTATATTTCTATCTATCTGTAGATATATCGATAAATAAATAGATAGATATGTATGGAATAGATATATGATAGATCTATAGATAGATTGATCTATCCATCTATCTATCTGTATGTGTAAATATTATTGTTCAATGGAGTATGTAAATGAAGAGGTTGGACAAGAAATTACAACACAATTTTTTTTTGTTTGTTAAATAATAGATCTTTATTTAGCTTGCAAAAACGCATACAAATCCACATTAAAAAACGCATCAAAATCCGCATCAAAAACACATGGATTTTTACCTGTGTTTTCTGCCAAGAGATGCAGAATCTGCGCACAAAATTCTACAAGCAAATCTGCAACGTGTGCATATACCTTTCTTCTGTACATATACACTGCACAATACCACTTCTCTTGCCCTGTATATATGCACTGGATAGGTGATCCTACTGCTGGGACCCCCATCATCCCAAGAACCGGAGCTCTGAAGAGCACCATGTAAATGGAGCTGTTGTCGATCATACCCAATGGCACGCCATTCACACATGGCTCTTCAAATAACTCCTTAAAGAGAGTGTTGAAGGGCAGAACAAAGTATAGAAAAATCCACTGATCAGGTGTGGGGATTGTGTGGCACGGCCCTGTAGTGAGATGGGTTACAGAAAGTTGGAGCGGTTTTATGTCTCTCTGCACTTGTTCACCCTCCTGTCAAATTCCATGCAAACATAGAGTAGCAGGCTTTCCATTCACAGCAGGTAAATCTTTGGAAAAAGGGAATTTATAGCTTCTATAGTGCTGACGGAAGACTGATGAAGAGAAGACAGACACTGAAAAAACAGTGAATGGCAAGCTACAAAGCAGGAGAATTGAGACAGCTCTTGGACTTATGGAGAGGACAGGTCTTGAAAGGACAGGTAGGCTTTGACTTTAAAATGCCAACTAAAATATATAAAGTGAAGAATGTCTCATTAAGTTTTCCAGTAGCACTTGAGGTTCTCATTGCAATCAGTCAGCATTCAGGTGCTAAGTGATGCACTGCAATGAAATATAATTAACTATTTCTTGGCTGTACAATGCTTCCCAAAATTCTTTTCAGTCCCATCAGGTTTCTTTGTCCATGATGATCAAAATAGTATTATCTGCCAGATGTGTTGGGGTGTGTTCACACTAGTATGTGTTTAGTTGCATAACTCTAAATGAGTGTTAATAAAGTATCTCACTTTATTTTTTAGATTATAATTGCTCTTTTTATACCCATGAATTGAAAGTAATTAACCCTCACATATTAACTTACTTCCATGATGCCAATTTAAAGTACAGGCTAAGTCCTGTACACAGACCCAACATGGTGGGATTCAGAACCTCTACAGCAATGTTTCTTAATTTCTTCATGTCAAGTAACCCCTAGTTAAAAAGAAGTTTCAACTGTGTTGGCTAGATCCAATACTGGAACATAACTGCTGGAAGCAAATAAGGAAGGAAACCCATTGTTTTATTCAGGTGTCGATATTAGGCTTGTGTCACCAGATTTTGCAATACAAATTGATCAGACCTGATGAGGCTGGTGTATACTAGGAAAATAAATGTCAGAATGGCGATACAATTGTGATATTCAGGTGAGCAGTTTGGGAGTCAGAATTTAGAATGAATGGCTCATTAGTTTGCTTGACAGCTGCGGCTTGTACTGAGCAATGTGAGATTTCAGCTGCAGGAACCAGGGACAATGATTTACTGTCAATCAGGTGGATGAAGAGTGAGTTAAAGGGTTATTCTCAAATTTGAAATTTTTGCTGGGTCACCCACCGATCCCGAGAATTACGGCTCTGAAGAGTGAATTGTGTGAATGAAGTGGGGGCTGATCATGTGGACTGCCACTCTATTCATTTTAATGGGACCACCAGGGTTTGCAGAGTGCTGATCTCGGAGGGTCTTAAAAGCACTTCCATAAGAGTGAATTGAGTAGTAGTACACATGATTCACCTCTGCTCCAATAACACAGGGATCTTTAGAGACCTGGGTCTTGGGATCGGTGGGGTCTCAGCAGTCACCCCCCCCCCCCCCCCCCAGCAATCAGGAAGTTATCCCATAACTCATGGTTGGGGATAGCTTTCAAACTTGATAATACCTCTTTAAGCTTTCATAAAGATGTAAACAGCCATTCTGACATGGATTTTCCAAGTACACTGCTCAAAAAAACAAAGGGAACACTTAAACAACAGAATATAACTCCAAGTAAATCAAACTTCTGTGAAATCAAACTGTCCACTTAGGAAGCAACTCTGATTGAAAATCAATTTCACATGCTGTTGTGCAAATGGAATAGACAATAGCTGGAAATTATTAGCAATTATCAAGACACTCTCAATAAAGGAGGGGTTCTGCAGGTGGGGACCACAGACCGCATCTAAGTACCAATGCTTTCTGGCTGATGTTTTGGTCACTTTTGAATGTTGGTTGTGCTTTCACACTCGTGGTAGCTTGAGACGGACTCTACAACCCACACAAGTGGCTCAGGTAGTGCAGCTCATCCAGGATGGCACATCAATGTGAGTTGTGGCAAGGAGGTTTGCTGTGTTTGTCAGTGTAGTGTCCAGAGGCTGGAGATGCTACCAGGAGACAGGCCAGTACTGTGGAGTGTGTCAGCAGTTCCTGCAAGATGAAGGCATTGAACTTTGGACTGGCCTGCCCGTACCCCAGACCTGAATCCGTTTGAACACATCTGGGACATCATGTCTCGCACCATCCACCAACGTCACGTTACACCACAGACTGTCCAGGAGTTGGCGGATGCTTTAGTCCAGGTCTGGGAAGAGATCCCTCAGGAGACCATCTGCCGCCTCATTAGGAGGTTGCCCACGTGTTGTACAGTAGGGAGGTCATACAGGCACGTGGAGGCCACACACAATACTGAGCATCTTTTCCTTGTCATGAGGCATTTCCACTGAAATTGGATCAGCCTGTAATTTGATGTTCCACTTTGATTTTGAGTATCATTCCGAATCCAGACCTCCATGGGATATTCATTTTGATTTACATTGATAATTGTTATGTTTTATTGTTTTGAACACATTCCACTATGCAATGACTAAAAATTTGCAACTAGAATATTTCATTCAGAGATATCTAGGATGTGGTATTTTAGTATTCCCTTTATTTTTTTGAGCAGTGTATATAAACCACTCTAAAAAGGTATAGATATATATTAATGGGAAACTGTCACCTTATTCATGTATGAGGATAAAAACTAACTGTGTAGCCAAAATAAAGGGCACAAAATACAGATTCCAGCCTGTAACATTGGCATTTACAATTTTATGTATACTCAATCAATGAAAAATAGAGTTAAAAAATGTGCTGTCAGAAAAGCCTTATTTTTAAAGTATATCTGTTTTGATTGTCAGCCTCAAGGAGGAATCACAGTAGGGGTCCTATAACCCTGCTGTGGTCTAAGTCAAAGACATGAAAACACAACTGATACAACTTCCTTACAAGAAATAAAAAAGTAACATAGTGTGAGCTATTTTCTTGGCTGATCTCATCCCTGTAACATACTTACAGCAATGATCTTGAGGCTGGAAGTGATGTTGCATTATAATGAGGACATATTATGCTGCTGTATATGACTGTGAGATATGGGAAAATGATAACTAATTGATATCATTTTGATATCTGATGGAATTCCCTATCAGATATAGTTTGGCCCAAAATACTTGCTCCAATCTCAGCCCACCCACTCCCTCAGGTCAATGGCTTGTTCTTTTAATTAGCTCAAGCAAATAGGCCTTTGAAGCTCTCTGGGGGGGAGGTATAGACCCTGTGCTCCCCAGCACCAAGTCCAGCAATTACTACAGGGGTTCAATCTCTTGTGCAGTGACCAGCCAACTGGCTTCCTTTGTTGGACATAATGACACAGCAGATTCCCAGCTCAACAGTGCCAGGCTCTGAGATGTTGAATCTAGAAAATTACCTATAATAAAAGTAATAAAAGAATGCAATATCTCTGAACATAGCTGAGCACATAATCGGAATCTGCATTCCTCCCCCACATTAGCATGCAGCCACCTCTAGAACTCTGGGTCCTTGAGTTATAAAGCATAGCTACCAGGAAATAAATACGGTAGCTGTATTTGGTCTCTCTGCACCAATAAAATCCAACAGAACCCAGTGGCGCCACCAACGTTCCATTTAGAGCTTCAGGCGGAAAGTTATGAGCATCCATGGTTCTAGCCGGAAAACCATGCTCTCAGATATTGGAGGAGAGAGGCTGCATAGCCCAGGGGTTGGTGCCGCATGTGAGAGGGGCAGCCTAGGAGATAATAGGCAGCTCCTCATTTTGGACTTAGTTTTCTCTACTGGCAGGAGGTCTGTTAGCGGACGCGGCCAGAGAATTATATAGCAAGGATTTTCACCTGTGATAAATCAGTGCTTCCCTGTGGTCATATGCGATATAACACGGTAATTGTAATCTATCTGTATCCTACCCTTGTACTACACTCCTGACTGTATACTTGTATTCTGTTCTTGTATATATATATCTGTATCTTTCTAGTGCGCCTTCCGGTGATTAAATATAAAATTAATCTTGGGCTGCTCTTTTATCTCGATTCACGAATTGGTTTCTGACCCGCTATAAGCCTGTTGTCAGATGGGGCTTATATCTAACAAGGAACTGGTGGCAGCTTACCGTACTGTGTTAGTGAGGAACTCTGACAGTGACAGCCAGGAGGGTTATATATATATATATATATAGATCATCAGCCTGGACTGGTGATATATATCCCCCATCACTGGAAGCTCCTCAATAACTCGTACCTATAAGGGAAGCCTTTCCGGCGACTATTTGCCCTCGGTGCAGTTCCCTGACTGACCTGGGGTAAGTCGTTGCGCCAGAGAGCTGATCCCTGCTGGGTCATTCTCTCTCCTTCCCAGGGGTGAGTAAAGTCAACACATCCCTTCCCCTGTGCGATCCGTCACAATGACATTAGCCCGATATGTCATCTGATTCAGTTAATACATGTGTTTGCATATTATTAACCAACTCATCCCAATTCACTGCTGCTCTCTTACATCATATTTTCACTCTACCTATTAGCATTATATGGCTTCTACAACATTTCCAGGTAAAGACTAGAACTGTAAATTAGGTAAAAAAGGTTTGTTTGCCATCACCAATCCTGACTACTGCCCTATGTCTACCTCTAACCTTATTGTAATTCATAATCCTGAAGTCACTGAGAATCCCTCAATAGTTCCAGTTAACACAAGAGCTTGGGTTGTCGTTTAATGGCAAAAAAAGAGGCTTATCGAGCCAACCAAGTTGAGGAGATCTGGGGCAGAATGGCAGCTGCATAAATATACAGTACATATACATACATACACACACACACAACTGTGCAAAAGTTTTAGGCTGGTGGAAAAGAAAAAAAAAAAGCTTCAAAGTAGTAATACTGTCAAAAATAAAAGTGCTAGTAGTTTATTTTTATTAATTAAAATACAAAGTGAGCGAACAAAAGAGAAATCTAAATCAAATCAATATTTGGTGCAATCCATCCATTACCTTCAAAACAGCATCATTTCTTTTACATACAGTTGTAGAAAAGCAGTGATTTTGTAGGCTTAAAGTCATGTACAAGTGCTTCTCACTAAATTAGAATATCATCAAAAAGTTAATTTACTTCAGTTCTTCAATACAAAAAGTGAAACTCATCTCTATATATAATTGTCTAAGGGGTACTTCCGTCTGTCTGTCCTCAACTTCCATAAGGGTTATTCATTCACTGATTGGTCTCGCCAGCTGCCTGTCATGGCTGCTGCGACCAATCAGCGACGGGCACAGTCCGATTAGTCCCTCCCTACTGCCCTGCAGTCAGTGCCGGGCGGCCGCTCCATACTCCCCGCAGTCACGGCTCACACAGGGTTAATGCCAGCGGTAACGGACCACGTTATGCCGCGGGTTACTCACTCCGTTACCGCCGCTATTAACCCTGTGTGACCAAGTTTTTACTATTGAGGCTGCCTATGCAGCGTCAATAGTAAAAGGATCTAATGTTAAAAATAATAAACAAAAATAAAAAATCATATACTCACCTTCCGCCGCCTTTCCCGTTGCTCGCCACCCTCCGGTAACTGCTGTGTGCAAGCGGCAAGTTCCGGTAGCAAGGATCATATGGCAGAAGGACCTGCCATGACGTCATGGTCATGTGACCGCGACGTCATCACAGGCCCTGCGCGCCTGCGCGAGCAGGACCTGCCATGACATCACGGTCATGTGACCGCAACGTCATCACACCCTGGTACCGGAACCTGCCGCCTGTACCGCGCACAGGCGACAGAACTACAAGTATGGTGAGTAACATAGTAACATAGTAACATAGTTAGTAAGGCCGAAAAAAGACATTTGTCCATCCAGTTCAGCCTATATTCCTATATTCCATCATAATAAATCCCCAGATCAACATCCTTCTACAGAACCTAATAATTGTATGATACAATATTGTTCTGCTCCAGGAAGACATCCAGGCCTCTCTTGAACCCCTCGACTGAGTTCGCCATCACCACCTCCTCAGGCAAGCAATTCCAGATTCTCACTGCCCTAACAGTAAAGAATCCTCTTCTATGTTGGTGGAAAAACCTTCTCTCCTCCAGACGCAAAGAATGCCCCCTTGTGCCCGTCACCTTCCTTGGTATAAACAGATCCTCAGCGAGATATTTGTATTGTCCCCTTATATATTTATACATGGTTATTAGATCGCCCCTCAGTCGTCTTTTTTCTAGACTAAATAATCCTAATTTCGCTAATCTATCTGGGTATTGTAGTTCTCCCATCCCCTTTATTAACTTTGTTGCCCTCCTTTGTACTCTCTCTAGTTCCATTATATCCTTCCTGAGCACCGGTGCCCAAAACTGGACACAGTACTCCATGTGCGGTCTAACTAGGGATTTGTACAGAGGCAGTATAATGCTCTCATCATGTGTATCCAGACCTTTTTTTAATGCACCCCATGATCCTGTTTGCCTTGGCAGCTGCTGCCTGGCACTGGCTGCTCCAGGTAAGTTTATCATTAACTAGGATCCCCAAGTCCTTCTCCCTGTCAGATTTACCCAGTGGTTTCCCGTTCAGTGTGTAATGGTGATATTGATTCCTTCTTCCCATGTGTATAACCTTACACTTATCATTGTTAAACCTCATCTGCCACCTTTCAGCCCAAGTTTCCAACTTATCCAGATCCATCTGTAGCAGAATACTATCTTCTCTTGTATTAACTGCTTTACATAGTTTTGTATCATCTGCAAATATCAATATTTTACTGTGTAAACCTTCTACCAGATCATTAATGAATATGTTGAAGAGAACAGGTCCCAATACCGACCCCTGCGGTACCCCACTGGTCACAGCGACCCAGTTAGAGACTATACCATTTATAACCACCCTCTGCTTTCTATCACTAAGCCAGTTACTAACCCATTTACACACATTTTCCCCCAGACCAAGCATTCTCATTTTGTGTACCAACCTCTTGTGCGGCACGGTATCAAACGCTTTGGAAAAATCGAGATATACCACGTCCAATGACTCACCGTGGTCCAGCCTATAGCTTACCTCTTCATAAAAACTGATTAGATTGGTTTGACATGAGCGATTTCTCATAAACCCATGCTGATATGGAGTTAAACAGTTATTCTCATTGAGATAATCCAGAATAACATCCTTCAGAAACCCTTCAAATATTTTACCAACAGTAGAGGTTATACTTACTGGCCTATAATTTCCAGGTTCACTTTTAGAGCCCTTTTTGAATATTGGCACCACATTTGCTATGCGCCAGTCCTGCGGAACAGACCCCGTCGCTATAGAGTCCCTAAAAATAAGAAATAATGGTTTATCTATTACATTACTTAGTTCTCTTAGTACTCGTGGGTGTATGCCATCCGGACCCGGAGATTTATCTATTTTAATCTTATTTAGCCGGTTTCGCACCTCTTCTTGGGTTAGATTGGTGACCCTTAATATAGGGTTTTCATTGTTTCTTGGGATTTCACCTAGCATTTCATTTTCCACCGTGAATACCGTGGAGAAGAAGGTGTTTAATATGTTAGCCTTTTCCTCGTCATCTACAACCATTCTTTCCTCACTAATTTTTAAGGGGCCTACATTTTCAGTTTTTATTCTTTTACTATTGATATAGTTGAAGAACAGTTTGGGATTAGTTTTACTCTCCTTAGCAATGTGCTTCTCTGTTTCCTTTTTGGCAGCTTTAATTAGTTTTTTAGATAAAGTATTTTTCTCCCTATAGTTTTTTAGAGCTTCAATGGTGCCATCCTGCTTTAGTAGTGCAAATGCTTTCTTTTTACTGTTAATTGCCTGTCTTACTTCTTTGTTTAGTCACATTGGGTTTTTCCTATTTCTAGTCCTTTTATTCCCACAAGGTATAAACCGCTTACAGTGCCTATTTAGGATGTTCTTAAACATTTTCCATTTATTATCTGTATTCTTATTTCTGAGGATATTGTCCCAGTCAACCAGATTAAGGGCATCTCTAAGCTGGTCAAACTTTGCCTTCCTAAAGTTCAGTGTTTTTGTGACTCCCTGACAAGTCCCCCTAGTGAAAGACAGGTGAAATTGTACAATATTGTGGTCGCTATTTCCTAGATGCCCGACCACCTGCAGATTTGTTATTCTGTCAGGTCTATTAGATAGTATTAGGTCTAAAAGTGCTGCTCCTCTGGTTGGATTCTGCACCAATTGTGAACGATAATTTTTCTTGGTTATTAGCAGAAACCTGTTGCCTTTATGGGTTTCACAGGTTTCTGTTTCCCAGTTAATATCCGGGTAGTTAAAGTCCCCCATAACCAGGACCTCATTATGGGTTGCAGCTTCATCTATCTGCTTTAGAAGTAGACTTTCCATGATTTCTGTTATATTTGGGGGTTTGTAACAGACCCCAATGAGAATTTTGTTACCATTTTTCCCTCCATGAATTTCAACCCATATGGACTCGACATCCTCATTCCCTTCGCTAATATCTTCCCTTAAAGTGGACTTTAGACAAGACTTTACATAGAGACAAACCCCTCCTCCTCTCCGATTTTTACGATCCTTTCTAAACAGACTGTAACCCTGTAAGTTAACTGCCCAGTCATAGCTTTCATCATGTCTCGGTTATTCCCACTATGTCAAAGTTACCTGTAGATATTTCTGCTTCTAGTTCTTCCATCTTGTTTGTCAGGCTTCTGCCGTTTGCGAGCATGCAGTTTAGAGTATTTTGTTTTGTTCCAATCTCCTCGCTGTGGATTGTTTTAGAAATGTTCTTACCTCCCTTCTGAGTATGTTTTCCTGGGTCTTCTTTGTTCGAGTCTAATGTTTTTCTTCCCGTCCCCTCTTCTTCTAGTTTAACGCCCTCCTGATGAGTGTAGCGAGTCTTCTGGCGAATATGTGTTTCCCAGGTTTGTTGAGGTGTAGTCCGTCTCTGGCGAGGAGTCCATCGTACAAGTAATTCACACTGTGGTCCAGGAATCCGAATCCTTGTTGTCTGCACCATCGTCTTAGCCAGTTGTTCGCATCAAGGATCCTGTTCCATCTCCTGGTGCCATGCCCGTCTACTGGAAGGATAGAAGAAAAAACTACCTGTGCATCCAGTTCCTTTACTTTCTTCCCCAACTCTTCAAAGTCCTTGCAGATTGTCGGTAGGTCCTTCCTTGCGGTGTCATTGGTGCCAACATGTATCAGAAGAAATGGGTGGACGTCCTTGGAGCTGAAGAGCTTTGGTATCCTATCAGTCACATCCTTGATCATCGCACCTGGAAGGCATCATACTTCTCTTGCGGTTATGTCCGGTCTGCAGATGGCTGCTTCTGTGCCTCTCAGTAGTGAGTCTCCCACCACCACCAGTCTTCGTTGCTTCTTGGCTGTACTTTTTGCTGTCACTTGTTGCTGCGTACCCTTTTCTTTTTTGCTTGCTGGTAGTGCTTCATCCTTAGGTGTGCCATCTTCAACCTCTACAAAGATTTGATATCGGTTCTTCAGTTGTGTGGTTGGTGATTTCCCCATGGTCTTCTTGCTTCTTTTGGTCACATGCTTCCACTCATCTGCTTTTGGAGGTTCTCTGACACTTTTTTCACCTTCTGTGACCAGTAGAGATGCTTCTGTTCTGTCTAGGAAGTCTTCATTCTCTTTGATGAGTTTCAAAGTTGCTATTCTTTCTTCCAGACCCCGCACCTTTTCTTCTAAAAGGGCCACTAGTCTACACTTCTGACAGGTGAAATTGGATTCTTCTGGTCGATCTGCGAACATGTAGCACATGCTGCAGCTCACCATGTAGGTTGTCACATCTGCCATGTTGCTCCCAGATCCTGCTGACTTGCTGTGTGCTTTCCTTCTTGTGTAATCTACTCAGCCAAGCTTTCTTGCAATAATGTCCTACAGGCAAAAATTTGCGCGCCGTAAGGCGCGCGGTTTGGTGATGCTTTCCAAGCAGCTGGTCCCGGCTGTACCCAACGATCTTCTTGCTGAGGGAGACTCTTCGCTTTTCCCAGAAGGCACCTGGAATATGCAAATTATCCTCCTCAAGCTTGAATCCCTGGTTTGGTGATGCTTTCCAAGCAGCTGGTCCCGGCTGTACCCAACGATCTTCTTGCTGAGGGAGACTCTTTGCTTTTCCCAGAAGGCACCTGGAATATGCAAATTATCCTCCTCAAGCTTGAATCCCTGGTTTGGTGATGCTTTCCAAGCAGCTGGTCCCGGCTGTACCCAACGATCTTCTTGCTGAGGGAGACTCTTCGCTTTTCCCAGAAGGCACCTGGAATATGCAAATTATCCTCCTCAAGCTTGAATCCCTGGAGTATGTTAGAACTACAATGGGCCATCGGATCGGAAGGTGAGTATGTTTATTTTTTATTTTTTAACCTGTGACATACGTGGCTGGGCAATATACTACGTGGCTGGGCAATATACTACGTGGCTCTGTGCTCTATACTACATCGCTGTGCAATATACTACATGGCTCTGTGCTGTATACTACGTCACTGGGCAATATATTACATGGCTGGGCAATATACTACGTCGCTGTGCAATATGCTACGTCGCTGTGCAATATAGTACGTGGCTCTGTGCTGTATACTACGTCACTGGGCAATATACTACGTGGCTGGGCAATAAAGTACGTGGCTGGGTAATATACTACGTGGCTCTGTGCTGTATACTACGTCGCTGTGCAATATACTACATCACTGGGCAATATACTACGTGGCTGGGCAATATACTACGTCGCTCGGCAATATACTACGTGGCTCTGCTGTATACTACGTCACTGGGCAATATACTACGTGGCTGGGCTATATACTACGTGGCTGGGCAATATACTACGTGGCTCTGTGCTGTATACTACGTTGCTGTGCAATATACTACGTCACTGGGCAATATACTACGTGGCTGGGCAATATACTACGTCGCTGTGCAATATACTACGTGGCTCTGTGCTGTATACTACGTGACTGGGCAATATACGTCACTGGGCAATATACTACATCGCTGGGCAATATACTACATGGGCTGTGCAATATATTACGTGGACATGCATATTCTAGAATACTCGATGCGCTAGAATCGGGCCACCATCTAGTATATTATATAGAGTCATTACACACAGAGTGATCTATTTCATGTGTTTATTTCTGTTAATGTTGATGACTATGGCTTACAGCCAATGAAAACCCAAAAGTCATTATCTCAGTAAATCAGAATACTTTATAACACCAGCTTGAAAAATGATTTTAAAATCCGAAATGTTGGCCTACTGAAAAGTATGTTCAGTAAATGCACTCAGTACTTGGTCAGGGCTCCTTTTGCATCAATTACTGCATCAGGCTGTGTGCACACAATCAGGATTTTTTGCTTTCTTTCGCTATAAAACGCGATAAAACCGCGAAATAAAGGCAAACATTAAGCATCCTATTATTAGAATGCAACCCGCAATTTTTGTGCACATGTTGCGTTTTTTTCCGAGGCAGAATCGCATTCCGGAAAAAAACGCAGCATGTTCATTCTTTGTGCGGAATCGGGGGGATTCCGCACACATAGGAATGCATTGATCTGCTTACTTTCCGCTTGGGGATATGCCCACCATGCGGGAAGCAGATCATGTGCAGTTGGCACCAGGGGCGGACACAAGCAGCAATGGGCCCCTGTGCAGGAAATACATCGAGGCCCCCTCATGCATGTACACTGTGTATAAAATGCCTATAATAACATATGCGTATACACAGAAGATACACACACACACACTAGCCCTATATACATAGCAGCACACACACACTAGCCCTATATACATAGCAGCACACACACACACACACACACTAGCCCTATATACATAGCAGCGCACACACACACACACACACACACGCACTATATACATAGCAGCACACACACACACACACTAGCCCTATATACATAGCAGCACACACACACACTAGCACTATATATATAGCAGCACACACACACTAGCACTATATACATAGCAGCACACACACACACTAGCACTATATACATAGCAGCACACACACACACACACACACACACACACTAGCCCTATATACATAGCAGCACACACACACACACTAGCTCTATATACATAGCAGCACACACACACACACTAGCACTATATACATAGCAGCACACACACACTAGCCCTATATACATAGCAGCACACACACACACACACACACACTAGCACTATATACATAGCAGCACACACACACACTAGCACTATATACATAGCAGCACACACACACTAGCACTATATACATAGCAGCACACGCACACACACACACACACACACACACACACTAGCCCTATATACATAGCAGCACACACACACACACACACACACTAGCACTATATACATAGCAGCACACACACACTAGCACTATATACATAGCAGCACACACACACACACTAGCACTATATACATAGCAGCACACACACACACACTAGCACTATATACATAGCAGCACACACACACACTAGCAGTATATACATAGCAGCACACACACACACTAGCACTATATACATAGCAGCACACACACACACTAGCCCTATATACATAGCAGCACACACACACACCCTAGCACTATATACATAGCAGCACACACACACACACACACACACTAGCACTATATACATAGCAGCACACACACACACACACTAGCACTATATACATAGCAGCACACACACACACACTAGCACTATATACATAGCAGCACACACACACTAGCACTATATACATAGCAGCACACACACACACTAGCCCTATATACACGCACACAGCAGTATACACACACACACTAGCCCTATATACACACAGCAGTACACACACACACACACACACACACACACATACTAGCCCTATATACACACACACAGCAGTATACACACAGCAGTACACACACACACACTAGCCCTATATACACACACAGCAGTATACACACACACTAGCCCTATATACACACACAGCAGTACACACACACACACTAGCCCTATATACACGCACACAGCAGTATACACACACACACTAGCCCTATATACACACACAGCAGTACACACACACACTAGCCCTATATACACGCACACAGCAGTATACACACACACACTAGCCCTATATACACGCACACAGCAGTACACACACACTAGCCCTATATACACACAGAGCAGTATACACACACAGCAGTACATACGCACACACACACACTAGATAGACCAACATACATCACATGGAATGTGTACCTACAGAGAGTGCAGTTGCAGGGAGCTGGTCCGTCCCAGAAGAACACAGGAAATGAGCAGGGGAGACATGGAGCCTGTCCACTGCTCTCAGCCTTACAGACTCCCGGCGGGCCGGCCCTTCACCTACCTAGAGTAGTGATTCCCCCTCCTCCTATTTTCATGTGTATCCCAGTCCTGCCGATCATTGGGGCTCTGGGAAGAGTGCACACGTGCACAGCAGCAGTCAGTCACAAGCAGAGCCGCAGCTTCAGTGACTCACTGAGGGACCCTCACTGCTCTCTTCCTGCACCTGCCGTCACCGCGAAGCACCAGTGACAGCCGGACAGCAGCGAAATGTATGCTAACAGGTGAGGTCAGGAAGGGGACCCCTTTTGACTGTCATATCACATGTGCACAGCAGAGCGGGCCCCCTGCTTCTCCTGTTAGCAATAATACTGCCGCCGGCTGTCATTCACCGCATTGCTTTGTATCTCCATCGGGGCCCCCTCCCACTCTGGGCCCCGGTGCAGTTGCACCGGTTGAACCGGCGGTATGTCCGCCCCTGGTTGGCACCCAGGGTGGAGGAGAGGAGACTCTCCTCCAGGCCCTGGGAACTATATAATTGTTAAAAAAAAAATAAAAATTCAAATAATAAATCGTGATATTCTCACCTTCCGGCGTCCCTCGCAGTGTTCCCGTTCCTCGCGATGCTTCCGTTCCCAGGGATGCTTTGCGGCAATGACCCGCGGCACAGTTGCGGAATTACTGCGGAAATTTCCACGGCAATTCCGGACGTATGCACATGGCCTTAATGCGGAGTGGCATGTAGGCGATCAGCCTGTGGCACTGCTAAGGTGTTATGGAAGCCCAGGTTGCTTTGATAGCACCTTTCGGCTCGTCTGCATTGTTGGGTCTGATGTCTCTCATCTTCCTCTTGACAAGAGGACAAGGTCAAGTGAGTTTGCTGGCTAATCAAGCACAGTTATACTGTTGTTTTTAAACCAGGTATTGGTACTTTTGGCAGTGTGGACAGGTGCCAAGAACTGCTGGAGAATGAAATTTCCATCTCCAAAAAGCTTGTCGGCAGAGGGAAGCATGAAGTGCTCTAAAATTTCCTGGTAGATGGCTGCGCTGACTTTGGCCTTGATAAAACACAGTGGACCTACACCAGCAGATGACATGGCTCCCCAAACCATTACTGATTGTGGAAACTTCACACTAGACCTCAAGCATCTTGGATTGTGGCCTCTCCACTCTTCCACCGGACTCTGGACCTTGATTTCCAAATGAAATGCAAAATTTGCTTTCAACTGAAAACAACACCTTGGACCACCGAGCAACAGTCCAGTTATTTTTCTCCTTGGCCCAGGTAAGACGCTTCTGGCATTGTCTATTGGTCATGAGTGGCTTGACACAAGGAATGCGACACTTGTAGCCCATGTCCTGGATATGTCTGTGTGTGCTGGCTCGTGAAGCAATGACTCCAGCAGAAGTCCACTCCTTGTGAATCTCCCCCAAATTTTTTAATGGCCTTTTCTTAACAATCCTTTCAAGGCTGCGGTTATCCCGGTTGCTTGTGTACCACACAGGTGCTATTGACATGAAATTCTCACCAGATGTCAGTAAAAACCCATCCAGTCGATACAGGCAAAGAAATAAAACCACAGATGTTTGTAAATTAAGTTAAAGTTTTGTGTAATAATAAGAAATAACACAGGGGAAAACTATTTAAGGCTGGTTTCACATTTGAGGTTGTGTCTGCAGCGTTTTGGAGGCATACGTCCGCATGAGTCTTGATTTCCTATCTTTTACATTTACACGTTTGCATGCGTTAGCCCGTGTTTGCTCACGCATGCGTATTTTCGCGGTGTACGGCTGGGCATGGCTGATGCACCATGTTAGAATTTTTGTGGCGTCAAATTTCCGCCGCCATACGCATGCGGATGCTTGCAGGAGTGCGTTAAATAAATGCATTACAGTCTATAGGAACGTATGCGTACGCAAGGACATGCGTTCGCTTGCGTTTGCGTACGCACACTGGCGTAGCTAGAGCTTTTGCCGCCCGGGGCTGTTTCTGAGTTTGGCGCCCCCCCCCCCCATTGCTGTCACTCAACGCCGGGCACCGCTCCCTCAGCACTGTTTACCCATGAAATCCGGTGCCTGCGCTGTGTATCGCTGTTTGGTGCAGGCGCAGAGAGCTCTGGCCGTCTGACGTCACAGCCAGGCTTGCAGACTGCGCCTGTGCGGCCACCCACCTTGGTAATCCCAGCCCCGCAGTGTGTTATGCATTATGCAGAGTTCGGGGCTGGGATTCACAAGCAGGGCGGCTGCACAGGCGCAGTGTCCAGAAATCTGCCCCAGTGTCCAGCATTGCCGCCAGTGTGTCCAGCATTGCCCCCAGTGTGTCCAGCATTGCCCACAGTGTGTCCAGCAATCTGCCCCAGTGTCCAGCATTGCCCCAGTGTGTCCAGCAATCTGCCCCAGTGTCCAGCATTGCCCCCAGTGTGTCCAGCATTGCCCACAGTGTGTCCAGCAATCTGCCCCAGTGTCCAGCATTGCCCCCAGTGTGTCCAGCAATCTGCCCCAGTGTCCAGCATTGCCCCCAGTGTCCAGCATTGCCCCCAGTGTGTCCAGCAATCTGCCCCAGTGTCCAGCATTGCCCCCAGTGTCCAGCATTGCCCCCAGTGTGTCCAGCAATCTGCCCCAGTGTCCAGCAATCTGCCCCAGTGTCCAGCAATCTGCCCCAGTGTCCAGCATTGCCCCCACTGTGTCCAGCAATCTGCCCCAGTGTGTCCAGCATTGCCCCCAGTGTGTCCAGCATTGCCCCCAGTGTGTCCAGCATTGCCCCCAGTGTGTCCAGCATTGCCCCCAGTGTGTCCAGCATTCTGCCCCCAGTGTGTCTAGGGCAATCTGCCCCCAGTCTGTCTCCGGCAATCTGCCCCCAGTCTGTCTCCGGCAATCTGCCCCCAGTCTGTCTCCGGCAATCTGCCCCCAGTCTGTCTCCGGCAATCTGCCCCCAGTCTGTCTCCAGCAATCTGCCCCCAGTGTGTCTAGGGCAATCTGCCCCCAGTCTGTCTCCAGCAATCTGCCCCCAGTCTGTCTCCAGCAATCTGCCCCCAGTCTGTCTCCAGCAATCTGCCCCCAGTCTGTCTCCAGCATATTGCCCCCAGTCTGTCTCCAGCAATCTGCCCCCAGTCTGTCTCCAGCATATTGCCCCCAGTCTGTCTCCAGCATATTGCCCCCAGTCTCTCTGAGTCAGACATAAAGAAAAAAAAAAAAAAAGTAAAATCCTCACCTCTCCCGTTCCCAGCACAGGTCCCATGCACTCAGCGTCTCTCTGCAACGCTCAGGACAGAGAGGTGAGCGCGCAGTGATGACGTCATCACACCCTCTGCCCTGAGACGTCGCAGAGTCAGAGGGCGCCGAAGACGCTGCAGCTGCCGCAGGAACCAGGAGAGGTGAGTATTAGAAGGGGGGGGGGCAATGCCAACGCTGGTATGGCGGCCCTGGTCGTGGCGTCGGCGCCGCCCGAAGATTTAAAGGGCCCGCGTCTCAAATTTTTTTTTTTCTTCCTCCTCCTCCTCTCTGGGTCGGAGCCGCCCCCGGCATTGTGCCGCCCGGGGCGGCCCGCACCCCCCGCACCCCCCTTCCTACGCCACTGCGTACGCATGCGTTCTGATGAGTAAACATGTCTAGGAACTTTTTTTAAGACACCCCCCAAACAAAGGTTATAAAAGAAGGTGTGGGCAGTGGAAGTCCATTACTCTTAAGACTCTGGAAGCGATACAAGCCTTTCAGCATCAAGTTTGGAAGACTCAAAATGTAAGTATACAAGCTATATGTCCGCCTGTCTGTTTTTCTCCCTGCAGTCTTTAATCATTTCTGTCTCTCTTGCAGCATTCCTCATCATGTCCTCCACTGAAGATCAGAGCTCATGCAGTGGACAGGAGACTGAAGTGAGTACATTTGCTCCTGATTGGTATTCACCGTCACTATTTTACACATGTGGCAAAATATTTTTCTTTTTACAGAACTATTCCAGTGCAGAAGAACAGGAGCAGCTGGCTCAGGCCCAAGTTTCAGTGGCAAGACGGCGGCGGTGGTGCTGCAGCAAGGATCGGGAAATATAAGTACAAGTTGCTGTCTTTCCTGAGGCCTGTTCTTGGTCAGAGAACGTAAGTATTTTTGTTTTGTATTCCATTGTGTTGTATTCCCTAATCTGAATTTTTCTATTCCACAGGAGTTGGCGCTTTTACAATCGTTATTTTTTGGTATTAATGTTTTGCTTCTCTTTTATTTTCACAGAACCTTTAGCAGCACCCTCGAACCTGGATCGTCCTCTGGAGCGGTCCCTCATAGAACAGCCACGGACCAGTCCCAGCCATCCACCAGCGAATCAGCAAGTGGGCCAGCGTCACAGGCAGCTGGTCCTTCAGGTGTTCCCCTATCCCAGTCCTCTGCCTCTTTTTTTTTTTTTTTGGGGGGGGTCTTCACGCCAGAAGGCCTCAGACAGGTCCCTCATGCCCGAGTTTATTCACTTGAGCTCGGTCTTCCAGAATGGCTTGAAGGTGGTGGGAGATAGACTGGAAAGTGGTCTGACCCATATTAACACACTTTTCCAGGATGTCAACCAACACCTTAATCGTCTGGAAGCCGACCTCCAGAGACCAGCACACCATTTTTTAATAAAATAGAGCAGGGCATGTTGGAACTCCAGCTCAACGTGATGCAGGCCTGCAATGCTGCTTATGTTCAGGCTATGCAGCAGACTCGGTACTTCCACCAGCCACAGGTGGTATTTCCACCTGTGCCACTAATTACATATTTAACCTCAATACCGAGTTCTGCTGCATACCACTGTACGGCCACCACCATGCTCAGTCCTGCCGCACACTACACCGCCACCACCATGCCGGGTGCTGCTCAAAGCCACTCCACCACCACCATGCCGAGTCCTGCTCCTGCACGCCTGACCACCGCCACCACCACTAGGCCACCAGAAGATCCAGCACGGCTGCCCACCGCCACCACCACTAGGCGGTCAGAAGATCATGCACAGCTCTCCACCGCCACCACCTGGCCAGCTCAACATGGTGAATGACCTGCTGACGCCACCACTCCCACCCTCCCAAGGAGACATAAAAAAGGAAGCTGCCACATAAAACTGGACAGAAAGGCAAAAGGACTTGTGGCAGCAGAAGTATCGTGCTACCTCCACCCTCACCTCCCAATGTGTCTGTGTTGTCCAGTTTTTTCTCCCTTCCAATGTGTCTCTCCCGTCCCATGCTTCCATCCTTGACCTCGCAGACCCCACAAGTTTAGTTACCCCTTCCGCTGGAACCCCTTCATCATCACAGCAGCACACCTCGCAGGTTCATAACATTTCCCCCTCAGTTCATAATTTTGTTTAAAATAAATTTGTGCGCCGTCAAGACACATGTCGCCGTGTACACACACTGGTTTTTTTTTTGCCAGCTCATAGCTCCATGATACACAATCTATTGCCCCTCTTCTTTATTTGCTTTACACTGCAGCTTTGCTTCTTGTGTCTGTCATGGAGCTATGAGGTGGCAAAACCACAAAGAGGCTGAAAATCCTCCAAAAATATATATTAATACAGCAAAAAAGGTCAGGGGTCAACAATGTTCACCTGCCCAGGTGTCAGCACTAGTGCACTCAGGGTGCAGTGTTTTCTGCATCCTGAGTACACTAGTTCTGACACACGGGCAGGTGAGTAAAGATATGAGGTGAATTAGCTCCATCATCTCTTCAGTCTGCATTAATATATAGAAATATAGAAATGCAGACTGAAGTCTAAGGGGGCAGGAATTCTACACATGTTATGGCAATGTACGAGATTGAATTCATACTGTTTGGATGTGGTAGAAGCAATTGGAAAATCGTATGGCTGTGCAATTGAAAGCGATCCTGTGATATATATTTTGGGATATGTGTAAGAGATCCGAGTTCCAAATCATCAAAAAGTGGCCATAGCTAGATTATTGTATGTTGCGCGAAAGCTAATTGCCAGGCACTGGTTGAGTGAGGACCTGCCGTCTCTGCAGGAATTTTATAGACAGTCTGATATGGTTATTAATATGGAAAAGGGTATTTATGAAAAAAGGGAAAGTGTGAAAACCTTTGAAACACTTTGGAAACTGTGGATGGAGAGGAACCGATTCCAAGGAAATGTGGCTTTATTATGTAAACAATGTATGCTATTGTCCTATTCTTGTTTACAGAGGCTTTAAGGGAGCGGGGAGGTAAGGGGGAGGGGGGGACTGGGGGACGGTTTCAAAAACTTTTTGTAAACATGTTTATTCTCCTTTTTGACACAATTGTGTCTGTTTGTCAACTTGACTACTATTAATAAAAAAAATTATCTGATTAAAAAAAAAGAAAAGAAATGCAGACTGAAGAGACGATGGAGGATGGAGCTAATCCAATGTCACCTACTATAGTACTGACCTCAGACAGAAGAGGTGTAGTGTAAAGCATGGATTACATAACCCAATTTGGTTATCCAATCCCTGTCTCATGCAATCTGCATGATACAGAGAGTGGATTTTATCAAAACTGTTGTTGTGAACCAGTGATGACCTTATTAAACTTTAAAAAACATTATTCTAATATAGCGGGCACTTGGAACAGGTGTTTAACTAGAGGTGTTTTATTGTCAGCAAACATTAAAGTACATTTTAATAATTACAGGTACATAACAATACACAAGATTACAAGAACACTAAACCATGTCATTTTGCCAGGACAGACATCCACTCTCAGAAACAAAGTAGGACGCAAATGTATCCCTCATTTGGGCAACTTCAACTGTTGTCCTGAGAGGATGATGATGGTAGCCTGGCAATGGGTTACAAACAGGTTAATCAAGTTCAATGTTGGGTCGCTCATTAGCCATTATATAGTTGTGCAGAACCACGCCTTGACCACCTCATCGACTGTCTCAATTTTCAGACTAATGGCTGTACCTAAAATGTGCCATTTTGAGACAAGGATACCAAAGGTACACTCAACAGTTCTTCATGCCCTGGTCAGTCTGTAATTAAAAATCCTTTTTGTGTGGTTCAAGTCCCGACTGGAGTATGGTTTCAGGAGGATTCTGAAAGGCCTCATCCCCAACCACAACAAATGGCATTGGCGGGCCTTGAATGTTGGGATGAAGTTGTGGCAGGGGGACATTAAAATGATTCCCATACAACTGTTGGCCCATGTCCGAGTTTTTAAATGTCTGGGAGTCAGACCACGGCCAAAAGATCCAGTATCCATGGCGACAAACCTACAGTCTGCAGCTGCAATCGCCATGAGCACTATGCAAAAAAACATTTTTATAATTAAAGTACTCGGATCCAGTTCCAGACGGTTTGGTAATCCTGATATGTTTTCCATCCACTGCTCCCAAACAGTTGGGGAAATTACAAACTTCAAAAAATTGGTCTGCAGTTTTCTGCCAGATTTCCGTGGTGGGTAGGGGGATAAATTCAGCACGGAGAACATCCCACAAAGCCCGGCAGGTGTCTGCGATAACCCCAGAGAGTGTGAAATCCCTATCCGGAAATGGAGCGATGATAGGCTCTCTCCGGTAGCCAGAAATCTGACGAAAAGAGAAATAAAAAAATAAATCAGAACAATAATTTTTATGACTGGGTTTTGCAAAACAGAGAAAGAAAAAAAAAAAAAAGAGAAAGAACATGGCTTTTATAACGAACTAGATGGTAGCCCGATTCTAACACATTGGGTATTCTAGAATATGTATGTAGTTTATTTATGAAGATTTTAGAATAATACATTGAATACACAGGATTCGACCGCTAGACTGCGCCTGTTGCTGATTATGTGGCCGGCCGCGAACAGTATATAGCACAGCCAAGTAGTAAATAATAGCCCACATAGTAAATAGCACAGCCACGTAGTACATAGCACAGCCACATAGTATATTGCACAGCCACGTAGTATATAGCACAGCCACGTAGTATATAGCACAGCCACGTAGTATATAGCACAGCCCATGGAGTATATAGCACAGCCCACGGAGTATATAGCACAGCCCACGGAGTATATAGCACAGCCACGTAGTATATAACACAGCCCATGCAGTATATAGCACAGCCACGTAGTATATAGCACAGCCCACGGAGTGTATAACAGCCCACATAGCATATAACAGCCACGTAGTTTATAACAGCCCACGTAGCATATAAACACAGCTTACGTAGTATATAACAGCCTACGCACGCTGTATATAACAGCCCACGTAGTGTATAACACAGCCCACGTAGTGTATAACACAGCCATAGTATATAGCACAGCCCACGTAGTATATTGCACAGCCACGAAGTATATTGCACAGCTCACGTAGTATATTGCACAGCCCACGTAGTATATAGCACAGCCCACGTAGTATATTGCACAGCCCACGTAGTATATTGCACAGCCCACGTAGTATATTGCACAGCCCACGTAGTATATTGCACAGCCCACATAGTATATTGCACAGCCACGTAGTATATTGTACAGCCCACGTAGTATATTGCACAGCCAACGTAGTATATTGCACAGCCAACGTAGTATATTGCACAGCCAACGTAGTATATTGCACAGCCCACGTAGTATATTGCACAGCCCACGTAGTATATAGCAATGTGGGCATCATATCCCTGTTTAAAAAAAAAAAAAAAAAAAAAAGTTATATACGGTACTCACCTTCCGTTGGCCCCAGGATGCAGGCAAAGCGTTTACCGATGCTCCTCGCGCGCCCTGGTCCAAAGAGGCGATTGCGGTCTCGCAAGATGATGGCGTAGCGGTCTCGCGAGACCACTACGTCATCTCGTGAGATCGCAATGCATGGAGCGGTCACCAGAGCATCGCGAGGAGCGGGAAAGGCCTGTTCTGGATCCGAGGGGCCGACGGACAGTGAGTATATAACTATTTTTATTATTTTTATTATTTTTAACATTAGATCTTTTAACTATTGATGCTGCATAGGCAGCATCAATAGTAAAAAGTTGGTCACACAGGGATAATAGCAGCGTTAACAGAGTGCGTTACACCGTGGCATAACGTGGTCTGTTTATGCTGCCATTAACCCTGTGTGAGCGCTGACTGGAGGGGAGTATGGAGCGGGCAGGACGGGCACTGACTGCGGGGAGTAAGGAGCGGCCATTTTGCCGCCGCACTGTGCCTGTCACTGATTGGTCCTGGCTGTTTTGCCGCGACCAATCAGTGACTTGGGATTTCCGTGACAGAAAGAAAGACAGAAGTGACCCTTAGACAATTATATAGTAGATATTTAGGACAGTCTTTAAGCAAAACAAAAAAAGTAAAAAATATTAAGTACATTGCAGAACAATAATACTTATGACAGGCGTTAATGTTTAAATATTACGTGCCTTGGTGTCACCAGCAGACGTTCCTCAGCAGGAATCACTCCACGGAGCTGGGTTTCCTGCCTGCTGATGGCTCCTTGTACATGGTCCAGCAATTCCATAAAGCTGTCTTGACACATCCTCGTGTACGCTAAATATTTCTCTGGGTTTTCAAGGAGCTCACTGAATAAGGAGTGGTAGGCTCCACAGCTCTGTCATAGTTCAAGAATCTGGTGCTGCTAAAAGCGCCGATGCCAGCTTCTCTGTTTTTCCATTTTCCGTTCTTGCTCACAAGCAAATGCAAAGGAAAGAAACAAGCTGACATCCAAATCCAGATTCCAATAGAAACTCTCCATGCAAAGATCCATCTTGACACAGGATACAGGAGCAAAATGTGAGGATTTCATCTGTACAAGGGTTTATATAGAGAAATCTCATGAGCCACGCCCATTTGACGTGGCTTGTTTCAAGGAAATCCTTCTTGTAAAAAATGTTCCTATCAAACGCATGTGCATAAAAAACGTGAACGCATGCAAAAACGAATGTAAACATTGCGTTTTTTATCCATCATGCGTAAGTTGATGCAGATAAAAAAAACAATGCGTTCGTGGACGAGATGCTGTGGGCTCAACCGCAAATGTGAACCTAGCCTAGAACACATGAAGAAAGGAGGTGGAAAACGCCATGGAAAGTCATGACACCAACTGAAATGAGCAATAGAAAGCAATACTGTCACTTAGTGAAAAATATCAGCTGGTTCAACTGAAGGCCTATAAAAAAAGATGTCTCATTACCAAGGTGCAACACAAGACTCAGCTCATGAGTACAAGTAGTGAGCTGTCTCAAGACCTTCGCTGCCTTATTGTTGAAAATCATACTGATGCCATTGGTTACAGCAGAATTTCAGATGACACCAAAATTGAACTCTTTGGATGTCATAATAAAAACCATGTTTGGAGGCCAAAAGGCATTGCTCTTCTCCCCAGAAATACCATAACAACTGTGAAGTTCGACGGTAGGAACATCACGGTGTGAGGCTGTTTTTTAGCCTACGGCACTGGCAAACTTCATATGAGTGAATGAAGGATGAATTAACAAAAAGTGGACATTTCAGCAACACAATGATTCCAAACAAACAGCCAAGGAAACTCTCAATTGGTTTCAGAGAAAGAAGGTAAAGCTGCTAAAATGGACCAGCCAATCATCTGACCTGAATCCCATAGATAATTTATGGAAGGAACTAAAGCTCATAGGAGTCCACAAAACCTTTAGGATTTGAAGAGTGTTTGTGTGGAAGAATTGGCCAAAAATCACACCTGAACAATGCACATGAATAGTTTGTACGAAGCATTAACCTCTTCTCCATCCTGCCTATTTTCACCTTTCTGACCAGGCCAAATTTTACATTTCTGACCAGTGTCACTTTATGTGGCCATAACTCTGGAATGCTGCAATGAATCACAGTGATCCTGAGAATGTTTTTTCGTGAAACATTGTACTTCATGTTAGTGGTAAATTTTGGTAGATATTTTTTGTGTTTGTGAAAATATTGGAATTTTGGTGAAAACTTTGCAGGTCTCCAACTTTCAATTGTTATACAGTGTCTTGCGAAAGTATTCGGCCCCCTTGAACTTTTCAACCTTTTCCCACATATCATGCTTCAAACAAAGATACTAAATCTACATTTTTGGTGTAGAATCAACATCAAGTGAAACACAATTGTAAAGTTGAACGAAACTTTATTAGTGATTCAAAATTTGTGGAAATTCAAAAATGGAAAAGTGGGGTGCGCAATATTTTTCGGCCCCTTTAACTTAATACTTTGTTGCGCCACCTTTTGCTGTGATTACAGCTGCAAGTCGCTTGGGTTATGTCTCTATCAGTTTTGTACATCGAGAGACTGAAATTCTTGCCCATTCTTCCTTGGCAAACAACTCAAGCTCAGTGAGGTTTGATGGAGATCGTTTGTGAACAGCAGTTTTCAGCTCTTTCCACAGATTCTCGATTGGATTGAGGTCTGGACTTTGACTTGGCCATTCTAACACCTGGTTACGTTTATTTGTGAACCATGCCATTGTAGAATTTGCTTTATGTTTGGGATCATTGTCTTCTTGGAAGACAAATCTCCGTCCCAGTCTCAGGTCTTTTGCAGACTCCAACAGGTTTTCTTCAAGAATTGTCCTGTATTTGGCTCCATCCATCTTCCCTGTCCCTGCTGAAGAAAAGCAGACCCAAACCATGATGCTGCCACCACCATGTTTGACAGTCAGCAGGTGTGTTCAGGGTGTGTTGCCTTTACACCAAACATATCATTTGGCATTGTTCCAAAAAGTTCGATTTTGGTTTCATCTGACCAGAGCAGCTTCTTTCACATGTTTGGTGTGTCTCCCAGATGGCTTGTTGCAAACTTTAACCCCTTAGATTACAGACAGGAGAAAAATAGAGTCTGAATGCCAGTATTTATAAAGATGAATTGAAACTTTATTAAATAATCTATACAAACATAAAATCAATATTGTGCACCAATATGTGCACAGCCGTGAGCAATACAGTAATATTGTAACACTATAGAATAGTTAATGTGACATTCCAAGAAAAAAGAGAGAAGCAGTGCACCTCATCAGTATATATGGGTCATAGTAAAATTCTGGCCACTAAGCGTATGGATAAGCCCACATAAAGGCATAAAATGTATACTAAACACCACAGACGGGATGATGAATAGTATCCTATTGGACATGCTATAGTAGAAAGAGGAAATAGGAAATATAGCCGTCAGCAGCAAGTTGTAGCCGCCTAACACATACAATAGCCGTCCAGATACTATAAGTCAAAAGGCTCCAGCCTACCCATAGTAGCGAAGGGATATAAAATCCCCCAAATGCCCAAGTGAAGATATCATGCAAAATAAACGCTGCCTGAACAAAAATAGTAATAATTACCCATTGAGTGATAGAGACAGGTGCAACCGCGCTCTCACCCCAACGCACGTTTCGGTGCGAGATCACCTTCTTCAGGGGACGCCCCCTGAAGAAGGTGATCTCGCACCGAAACGTGCGTTGGGGTGAGAGCGCGGTTGCACCTGTCTCTATCACTCAATGGGTAATTATTACTATTTTTGTTCAGGCAGCGTTTATTTTGCATGATATCTTCACTTGGGCATTTGGGGGATTTTATATCCCTTCGCTACTATGGGTAGGCTGGAGCCTTTTGACTTATAGTATCTGGACGGTTATTGTATGTGTTAGGCGGCTACAACTTGCTGCTGACGGCTATATTTCCTATTTCCTCTTTCTACTATAGCATGTCCAATAGGATACTATTCATCATCCCGTCTGTGGTGTTTAGTATACATTTTATGCCTTTATGTGGGCTTATCCATACGCTTAGTGGCCAGAATTTTACTATGACCCATATATACTGATGAGGTGCACTGCTTCTCTCTTTTTTCTTGGAATGTCACATTAACTATTCTATAGTGTTACAATATTACTGTATTGCTCACGGCTGTGCACAATATTGATTTTATGTTTGTATAGATTATTTAATAAAGTTTCAATTCATCTTTATAAATACTGGCATTCAGACTCTATTTTTCTCCTGTCTGTAATCTATTAGTTTGAGTCGTTCTTTGCCCTATACTCTAAATGCAATTCAGCATTGAGATGCAACTACATGCATGGTAACAAGTGTATTCTAATTATGTTTTGGGGACTATTTGTACAAACTTTAACCCCTTTCTGACCTCGGACGGGATAGTACGTCTGAGGTCAGAAGCCCCGCTTTGATGCGGGCTCCGGCAGTGAGCCCGCATCAAAGCCGGGACATGTCAGCTGTTTTGAACAGCTGACATGTGCCCGCAATAGCGGCGGGTGAAATCGCGATTCACCCGCTGCTATTAACTAGTTAAATGCCGCTGTCAAACGCAGACAGCGGCATTTAACCAGCGCTTCCGGCCGGGCGGCCAGAAATGAGCGCATCGCTGACCCCGTCACATGATCGGGGGTCAGCGATGCTTCTGCATTGTAACCATAGAGGTTCTTGAGACCTCTATGGTTACTGATCGCTGGTAGCTGTGAGCGCCACCCTGTGGTCGGCGCTCACAGCACACCTGCATTTCTGCTGCATAGCAGCGATCTTATGATCGCTGCTATGTAGCAGGCCGATCGCGTTGTGCCAGCTTCTAGCCTCCTATGGAGGCTATTGAAGCATGGCAAAAGTAAAAAAAAAAAAGTAAAAAAAATGTGAAAAAAAAAATATATATATAAAAGTTTAAATCACCCTCCTTTCGCCCCAATCAAAATTAATCAATAAAAAAACCTACACATATTTGGTATCGCCGCGTTCAGAATCGCCTGATTTATCAATTAAAAAAAGCATTAACCTGATCGCTAAACGGCGTAGCGAGAAAAAAATTAGAAACGCCAGAATTACGTTTTTTTGGTCGCCGAGACATTGCATTAAAATGCAATAACGGGCGATCAAAAAAAAGTATCTGCACCGAAATGGTATCATTAAAAACGCCAGCTCGGCACGCAAAAAATAAGCCCTCAACTGACCCCAGATCATGAAAAATGGAGACGCTACGAGTATCGGAAAATGGCGCAAATTTTTTTTTTTTTCTTTAGCAAGGTTTGGAATTTTTTTTCACCACTTAGATAAAAAAATAACCTAGTCATGTTAGGTGTCTATGAACTCGTACTGACCTGGAGAATCATAATGGCAGGTCAGTTTTAGCATTTAGTGAACCTAGCAAAAAAAACAAACAAAAAACAAGTGTGGGACTGCACTTTTTTTTGCAATTTCACCGCACTTGGATTTTTTTTCCCGTTTTCTAGTACACAACATGGTAAAACCAATGATGTCGTTCAAAAGTACAACTCGTCCCGCAAAAAATAAGCCCTCACATGGCCAAATTGACGGAAAAATAAAAAAGTTATGGCTCTGGGAAGGAGGGGACCAAAAAACGAACACGCAAAAATGGAAAATCCCGAGGTCATGAAGGGGTTAAATGGCACTTTTTATGGATATCTTTGAGAAATGTCTTTCTTCTTGCCACTCCTCCATAAAGGCCAGATTTATGCAGTACGACTGATTGTTGTTCTATGGAAAGACTGTCCCACCTCAGCTGTAGATCTCTGCAGTTCATCCAGAGTGATCATGGGCCTCTTGGCTGCATCTCTGATCAGTCTTCTCCTTGTTTGAGATGAAAGTTTAGAGGGACAGCCGGGTCTTGGTAGATTTGCAGTGGTATGATACTCCTTCCATTTCAATATGATCGCTTGCACAGTGCTCCTTGGGATGTTTAAAGTTTTGGAAATCATTTTGTATCCAAATCCAGCTTGAAACATTTTTTTTGTTAGGAAGTTAGAAAGGATAAAAGATCAGCTATTTTGCCTTTTTCCAAAATTTACATAATCTATTATTTTTAGAGACCACATCACATTTGAAGTAACTTTGGAGGGGCCCATATGACATAAAATACCCAAAAGGGAAACAATATTAAAAACTGTACCCTTCAAAGTGCTCAAACCCAAATTCAATAAGTTCATTAACCCTTCTGGTGTTTCACAGGAATTAGAGCATTGTGGGAGGAGAAAAATGAACATTTTACTTTTTCTCACAAACATTTTACTTTATCACCAAATTTGGCATTTTCATGAGGGTAACTGGAGAAAATGAACTGCACAATGTGTTGTGCAATTCCTCCTGAGTACATAGATACCCAAATTTGAGGTGGAAACTACTTTTTGGGAACATGGCAGGGCTCAGAAGGGAAAAATTATGATTTGACTTTTGGAATGCAAAATTGTCTGGAATTGTTTGCTTGCGCCATTTCACGTATTGCTGACCTGCGCAGACTTCCATTCATAGAGATCACATCACATCTCTCTTAGCTACAGCTCACAACTTGGCTGGTCACTCACCAGCAGCACACTGGACTCTGCCCCATCCAGCAGGCTGGTTAAAAGCTAAGCAGGTGCATCTAATCAAATCCTGCAGAGCTAGGACTTACAGTGGTGCTCAAAAGTTTACATACCCCGGCAGAATTTTTGCTTTCTTGGCTTCTTATCAGAGAATATCAATGATAATACCAAAACTTTTTCTCCACTCATGGTTAGTGGTTGGGTGAAGCCATTTATTGTCAAACTACTGTGTTATATACCCCATTTCTTCATACCGTGTATTGATCCCTCTAACATCAATGACAGATTGAAGTCTTTTGGGGTAGTTGTAGATGAGGTTCTTTATTTTCTCAGATAGTAAAGCTGCCCACTCTTCTTGGCAAAAAGCCTCCAGTTAATGTAAATTCCGGGGCTGACTAGCATCAACTGCGTGCTTGAGATCTCCCCAGAGTGGCTAAATGATATGGAGGTCAGGAGACTGAGATGGCAACTCCAGAACCTTCACTTTGTTCTGCTGTAGCCAATGACAGGTCAACTTGGCCTTGTGTTTTGGATCGTTCTCATGTTGGAACATCCAAGTACGTCCCATGCACAGCTTCCGGGAAGATGATTGCAAATTTGCCTCCAGTATTTGATGATAATGTGCTACATTCATCTTTCCTTCAACTTTGACCAAATTTCCTGTGCTTTTGTAGCTCACACATCCCCAAAACATCAGAAATCCACCTCTGTGCTTTACAGTAGGAATGGTGTTCCTTTCATCATAGGCCTTGTTGACTTCTCTTTAAATTTAACGTTTATGGTTGTGGCAAAAAGTTCAATTTTGGTCTCATCACTCCAAATTACCTTGTTCCAGAAGTTTTGAGGCTTGTCTCTGTGCTGTTTTGTATATTGTAGGTGAAATACTTTGTGGCATTTGGCGCAGTAATGGCTTTCTTCTGGCGACTCGACTATGCAGCCCATTTTTCTTCAAGTGCCTCCTTATTGTGCATCTTCAAACAGCCACACCGCTAGTTTTCAGAGAGTCCTGTATTTCAGAATATGTTATTTGTGGCTTTTCCTTTGCATCCCGAACAATTTTCCTGGCAGTTGTGGACAACATTTTTGCTGGTCTACCTGACTGTGGTTTTGTTTTTGCAGAGCCCCTGATTTTCCATTTGTTAATTACAGTTTGAACGCTGCTGACTGGCATTATCAATTGCTTGCATATCTTTTTGTATCCCTTTCCTGTTTTATACAGTTCACCTACCTTTTCCCATAGATCCATTGACAATTCTTTTGCTTTCTCCATGACTCACAATCTACAAACGTCAGTGGCTGGATGAAAGATGGAAGAGTCTGTCTGAATCCCAGAAACTCACTCAGCTCTTATGCACACACATGGATTACAAGCAAACAGGTCAAAGGTGAGGATGTTACCTTCATTAGCCATTCAAACCCATTTGTGTCAACTTCAGTGCATGTTATCAGGCCAAAATCACCAGAATTGTGAACTTTTAATCATGGTCATTTGAATGTTTTGGGTTGAAATTATGATTTAAAAAGGGAAAACACAGTAGTTTGACAATAAATGGCTTCAACCAGCCACTAACCCATTAGTGGAGGAAACGTTTTGGTGTTAACATTCATATTCTCTGAAAAAAGGTCAAGAAAGCAAAAATTCTGCTGAGGTATGTAAACTTTTGAGCACAACTGTAACTCTGTCCTACCCGGCACTGCTACAACATAAACATACACACACATGCACGATATGGACAAAAATACTGGGCCACAGCACTTAACATATAAAGATAAATACAGCGCCTCCCACTCCCACACTACCTCTCATTCCACCCTCTCTCTGTTGGAGTCCCTCAAGACTCTGTTCTGGAACCCCTACTCTTCTCAATCTATACACTTGGCCTGGGGCAACTCATAAAGTCCCATGGATTCCAGTACCACCTTTATGCTGATGACACTGAGATCTACCTCTCTGGCCCAGATATCCAGAATCCTGGAGTGTCTATCAGCCATATCCTCCTACTCCTCTCGCTTCCTCAAACTCAATGTGGACAAATGTGAACTCAACATCTTTCCTCCATCTCACAGATCTTCCTTACCTGACCTATCACAGTTAACGACATCACGCTTTCACCTGTACCGGAAGTCCGCTGCCTTGGAGTAACCCTTGAATCTGCCCTGTCTTTCAAACCGCACATCCAAGATCTTTCCACCTCCTGCTCAATAATATTTCCTCAACCCGCAATCTACTAAAATGCTTGTGCTTGCTCTCATCATCTCCAGCTTCGACTACTGCAACATCATTTTCTGTGGCCTCCCTGCTAACAGCCTTGCACCTCTCCAGTCCATCCTTAACTCCTCCGCTTCTACCCTCTGCAAATCTCTTCACTGGCTCCCATTCCCTCAGCGTATCCAGTTCAAATTACTAATACTGACCTACAAGGCCATCCATAACCTGTCTCCTCCATATATCTCTGAACTAATCTCCTGATATCTTCCCTTACATAATTTCCGGTCCTCCCAAGATCTCCTTCTCTCCTCCACACTTATTCGCTCCTCACCTAACCGCCTCCAAGACTTCTCCTGAATATCCCCCATCCTCTGGAATTCTGTGCCCCAACACGTCCGACTAGCAACCGCATTCAGATCCTTCAGACGGAACCTGAAAACCCACCTCTTCAGGCAAGCCAACAGCCTGCAACGACCCGCTGCTTCCTCACCACTACCGGATCTACCGCCTCACCAACACCGAAGCAGCTGCAACCCCCCAACCTACTGTCTCCTTCCCCACCAGCCTGTAGAATGTAAGCCCGCAAGGGCAGGGTCATCTCCCCTCTGTATCAGTCTGTGTTAGTATGTTTACTGTACGTGATATCTGTAATTTGTATGTAACCCCTTCTCATGTACAGCAATCAATGGTGCTATATAAATAAATAATAATAATATAGAAATTCCAGCCCCTCACCCTGCAGTCTGCCTTTACTACCACTTGGGAAAGAATGGCTTGTTCTAAAGAGATCACTGATACCAGCAAGGTCCTGTATAAAAAGTCATTCCATGAATTTGTTTTCTCCTAAATATTCTGCATGACTTGTGAGTGGCATTATTGAATAGTGGAAGCATTTAGGAACAATAAACTAAGACATGAAGTGGTAACCGCAAAAAATTAGAGAGGGGGTGCCAAGTATGGAGGTGCATAGTTCATAAAAGTGGCCAATATTCTGCTGACTTATTAAATGCAGATTTATAAACCTCCTCTGACACTGACATCAGCCCAAAATATGTGCACCAGGAACTTCATGGTATGGGTCTCCATGGCAGATTAGCTCCATACAAGCCTTACATTATCAAGCACTTGCAAGAGTTAGATAGATGGGTGTAAAGTATGCCACCGATGGGCTATGGAGCATTGAAAACATCTTCTGTAGAGTGTGAAATAACACTTCTTTACCTGCGCCAACAGTACAGCTTGGCTGAGGAGTAATAATGCTATGGCTGTGTTTCTCAGAGGTTGTCTAGACCACTCAGGGAAATCTTAATGATTCAGCAAACCAAGAAATTCTGGACAAATGTAAGCTTCTAACTTTGAGGAAACAGTTTGGGGAAAGCCCTTTTCTGCACCTTCATGAAAGTCAGTGCACACAACCAGATCCATACTAGCAAGATTTGAGGAATTTGGTGTAGAAGGACATGATAGGCCACAGAGAGCCCTGACCTCAACCCTATCGAACACATTTAGGATAAACTAGAATAGACATTGCATGACAGGCTCTCTTCTCCAACATCAATGTCCAAACTCACTATTGCTCCTATGGATAAATAGGCAAAATTCCCACAGACACACTCCAAAAACTTGTAGGTAGCATTCACAGAAAAGTGGAAGTTGTTTTAGCTGCAAAAACGGGGGGAACTTCACACTAATGCCTATGGATTTAGAATTGGATGTCAAAAAAAATCTCCTGAGGGTGTAATGTGGAAGTTTACCAATACTTTTGTCCATATAGTAGAAAGGGAGTAAGCTATTCTGCACAGATTTATTTTGCAATACACCTTCAGAGATGAAGCCGCCCAATTTTTATCATAAGTAGGGACAAATCCTGCTGACTGTGGCAAAGTTGTCTGATTAAATGATAACACTGAGATGACTGCAGTTTCTGTTAGGAACAGCTCATCGAAGACACATTTGGTTAATATAGTTAATGCATATACTTACAGTTAATCTCAAGTTGAGGTCCATTTACACTGCAAGATTAACGAGCGCTCCTTGGGAACTCTGTTTCATGATAATCTTGCAGGGTCTGCTGATCACTGGACAAACAAGCAAAACACTCGCACTTGGGGCGAAATGATCTTTTGTACTGCAAATATCATCAATCATTATTGACAGTGAATCCTCCCGTGTAAACAGGACTCATGTTGCTTAGAACAATGGCAGCATATGAGCAATCTATTACGGATCGTGCAGTCCGCATCTGAAGAGCTGTCTGCTTATATAAACGTTGTGTTTTTGGATGATAGAAATGCACCCTTAGTGTTCCAACGAAGAATATAGTGACACATCAAATGTTTTGATTGGTGTAGGTATTAGGACTTGGGCCCACACCAATGGCTAAAATACAAGGGAAGTTGTTAGCAGCGCAATCAGACTCTTCTACCTTGATTCGTTTGCTGGTCTCTTCTTGGAGACAAGAGCAGAGGGGTTCACTAAAAATACATCAAACTGCTTGCATCTCCACAGAGAGCAACGCAAAGACGAACACAGCTGAAGCGGTTGAGCACATCTGGCCCTTGATTTAAGGATCTTAGTAACCAGTATTCCACCAAAGCTTCTGAGATGTCAAGTTTGTTAAAATGTTAAGTTTTTAAAGGAGTATTCTCATCTTATATATTTATATCATATATTTATAGTTTGAGCCATAACTGTTTGATAACTGGGGGCACCAGCTCAAAGATCCGCACCCATCAACAAAAACAGGGGCTACACAAATCCACCTGTTGAGCATGTGCCCGTCTCTCGCCATTCATTGCTATTGGAGTCAAGTGCACAGCCATTTATCCATTTATTTGCATCTGTATCATATGGAACAAGAGTCAGGGAACACATTTTCAGGACACAAGTGCTGGTTCTGGAGGTAGCTAGAGGATTTTCTGAGGACGTGTGTTTAGGCTGCTCTGCATTTTTACCCTGTAAGCTACATCGCCATGGTAAAGACTATAAAAAATTGCAGCAAATTAAAAGCCCATAACTCTGAAACCGTACAGTAGATTAAACAAAATAAAAACTGTAATAATCAGGGGAGCAGTGGGAATAAAATAAGACCAAAAAATGCCCACTTTTCACCAGGTCCTCCTTAAGGGTTGGACACTGACTAACAGCGCAGCCACCTATTGGTGCCACTAGAGATGCAGATTTCATTCTTCTGGTGAGAACACATTTGCTTTCTCGAAAACACACAGAAATGGCTGTACAATACAATAATTTATAATTTAGTAAAAATTATTTTCTAGCTATTAAACATATATAAGCTGGCATTTGACGAAACTGGGAAAAGAAGAACTTTTATTTAGCTCCTTTTTACAAGTCCAAGATGTCAGAGTCCATTATGGCTCAATGTACATGAATTCATCATCGAGAGACTAACTGCAGCATCTCTTCTGTGTCCAAAATCTTTTCTCGAGGTTTTCCTGCTTCCAATCCTTGTGCGATTTCCGCTGCATCTATTTTTTCCCAGTCAGAGAATGACACAGTTTGAACTCCTGTAATGGAAAATAAAATGTTCTTTAAAAGGGATTGGTGGGGCTGGGATTAAAGTATGCAGCTGGGCTGTGGAGTCGGTTTCCATTTTGGTGAAGTCAATATAAAATGGACCGACTCTTAAAATATATAATAAAATTGGGTACCGTAGTTTAATGCAGGATGTGCTGAATTTTTTTTCATAAGAATTTGGGAAAGTTATGCAAGTCATGGAAATTGGGGAGTTGGAGTCGGCGGTTTGGCTTACAGACCCCACAGCTGGGGTCTATGTGACAACAGACATTGGAATCCTTACAGAGAGTGGTGCGCATGCAGTCAGGATTTCTCCAGTATTGCTGGTGCGAGCGCCGGTCACACGAATGCATATATACGATTTACATACTTTCGCTCACATTCTGACTAGACTGAGCACATCTAGTTGGCACATGACCGTAAGGATGCAAATCGCACACTTGCTATCACGTGTCTAACCAGCAATATTGGAGAATCCAGACGTGCACATGGAGAGACAGCAGATTATCATCCCAAAAATGGACAACCCCTTTAAGGTTTCAAGCTGAAATATCAACAGTATTTGCAAACGTTGATTTTGGACAATCATGGAGGACAATATATGAAAATTTATGCCTATAGTGCAATTAGGTAGATGTATCTGAAAAAAAGGCACAAGATGTAGAAAAACCACAAACACCACGTAAAACCCACCTCTAAGAAGAAAAAGCTCTCTAATTGCTGAGGCTCCTGTTCGAGGATTTGAACAGTTCAATGTCCCCGATTTTATGTCCTCCAACAAAGCTTGAGCTGTGTCAAAGCTGTCTGTCATTGTAGTTGTGATGACACCAGTCGGACCTCTTTTTACCCAACCGCTGCAATACAGTCCTACCAATAAAGTCAGAAAAAATTGCTAGAGACGTTGTCGTCAGCATTCTGAAAGATTAGAAACACTTACCTGCAGTCCCTTGAACTCTGCCCATAACATTTGGAATGATACCCTGCTTCGGAAGGAAAGGCACGCCTGGTGCGATCGGAACACTTCTATACCCAATACTGCTGAGAATAATGCCGCAAGGTAGATCCTCTGTTTTATCTGTAGGAACAGCTACTGCACTCTCCCCGGATCCCTGAAGAACAGGAAACATTACCCAACATCAACAATCGTGGAGAGCAACATATATAGCCTATAATGCCATATCATACCTCAAGTCGAGTGACTGCTAGCCGGACCCCCGCTGCTCTTTTCCCATCTTCACTAGGAAGCACAGACACAGGATTGCGGAAGAAACGCAGACCCCATTCTCTATTACAGTGGGTCCGACGAGCAGCCTCCTTCTCTCCTGGTGCCTCCAGCGCTGACTTTACTAGTAGTTCCGTCAGTCGCTTCCTTGGCCTCGGGAGGTCTAAGAGTTATGGGGAAAGAAAACGTATCACCAAAATTTCAAGGGATGGGTCATACTGAATATAATATTCTTATACTATGCATAGCAGAGGCAAATATCTGCAATACTATGGTAAGGATTACTGAATAGTAAAACATGACAGGCAGGTTGGGGGTTTACAATACTTCTATCCATTTACTGATGATACTCAATAGGAGGCAGATTAACTCTTATTTTATAGGCAAACTAGGGCCACTTCTTTGTGGAATGAGTTGCAGTTTTGGAGGACATCTTTCTTTTTACAATATAATGCATTGAAAAACAAAATCCAAGTTCTGAGACCTGTAAGACTTATTTTTCCATCGATGTGTGAGAGTTTGAATTCTTGTATAGTGAGCTTCCGATTGTTATTGATACCATTTTTGGGTACATTTGTTTTACTGATTTTTTTGGGGGGGATAGGTAATGTAACCAAAAAAACAGCAATTCTGGCATTTCAAACTTTTTTTCTTTACACTATTTGACCTTATGGGTTAATTAATTTTATACCCTGATATGTCAGACTTTGATTGACACACTGATACTAATTTGCTTATTTTATTTTTGATTTGGGGAAAAAAGGAGACCATTACCCCGCTTCTGTTTTTTGAGGATTTAAAAAATTCTATTAATTTTCTTTTTAGTTTTCAGTCCTCCTCACCTCCACCCCCCGTGGGGACTTGAACAGGGAATTAACGATCAAGTATGAAGCCCAGCCACAGGGCTTAAGTAGAGTACATAGACGGCAGCAACAAAGGCCATAAAGGGACCGTCACCAGTAGAATTGGAAGCATCAATGTGTAGGACTCCGTAGTCTCCGGCCGCTGGACGGGAGGTTCATGTGATGCACAGATGACATAGTTCTAACCCTGCTAATAAAAAGCTGCGCCAGGAATCCCAGAAGGTAAGAGATCCAGGAGTCTCCGATACAGCAGCAAGACTACTAACTATAGTCACCAGTCTTTTGCTACCATATCTGAGAGTTGCATCATGTGAGGTCAGAAACTGCAATTCCAGTGATGTATCACTTACTGTGCTGCTTCCTACAGTTTTGATAAAATCACTGCTTCATCTGCTGCAGACCTACCAGTTCTCTGAATGCTAAGCTGTAACCTTTCACCAACCACTAATTGGCAGCTTTCTGAGTACACTGTGCATAGGCAGAAAACTGCCAATCATGGCTGGGAGCGGGATCATATGGAGCTCATGAATATATGGCAGCAAGTTCAGAAATCCTCCAATGATAATCTCATGGTGCTAAAATGATTATCAAAATTACAGCAATCAGCCCAATAAGTAACAAATCGCTACTGATAGCAGTATCTAAATGATTAAACAGCAGCAGCAGTAGGCGCTAGCTCCAGTCTCTGTTAGAGGCTAGTGCCGGCCAACCAGCTTCTCTTCCACTTCTTTCAATGTTCACTTCAGTGAAGCAGGTAAAGAAACTGACACAGGACCGCTCGTATTCAAATGGTACATGACCGGTCACATGACGACCGCTCGTATTCAAATGGTACATGACCAGTCACATGACAACCGCTCGTATTAAAATGGTACATGACCAGTCACATGACGACCGCTCGTATTCAAATGGTACATTACCGGTCACATGACGACCGCTCGTATTCAAATGGTACATTACCGGTCACATGACGACCGCTCGTATTCAAATGGTACATGACCAGTCACATGACAACCGCTCGTATTAAAATGGTACATGACCGGTCACATGACGACCGCTCGTATTAAAATGGTACATGACCGGTCACATGACGACCGCTCGTATTCAAATGGTACATGACTGGTCACATGACGACCGCTCGTATTCAAATGGTACATGACCGGTCACATGACGACCGCTCGTATTAAAATGGTACATGACTGGTCACATGACGACCGCTCGTATTCAAATAGTACATGACAGGTCACATGACGACCGCTCTTATTCAAATGGTACATGACAGGTCACATGACGACTGCTCGTATTCAAATGGTACATGACCAGTCACATGACAACCGCTCCTATTAAAATGGTACATGACAGGTAACATGACGACCGCTCATATTCAAATAGCACATGACCGGTCACATGACAACCGCTCGTATTCAAATGGTACATTACTGGTCACATTACGACTGCTCGTATTCAAATGGTACATGACTGGTCACATGACGAATGCTCGACCTGTCAAACAGAGCGAATCCTGAAATGATGTATATTACACACGGTTAGGATTCCAAATGTTACTCTCTCCTGCACATGACGGTCACATGACGACCGCTCATATTCAAATACCGTAGTACATGACAGGTCACATGACAACCGCTCGTTTTCAAATAGTACATGACCGGTCACATTACGACCGCTCGTATTCAAAAGGTACATGACTGGTCACATGACGAATGCTCGACCTGTCAAACAGAGCGAATCCTGAAATGATGTATATTACACACGGTTAGGATTCCAAATGTTACTCTCTCCTGCACATGACGGTCACATAACGACCGCTCATATTCAAATAGTACATGACAGGTCACATGAAGACCGCTCGTATTCAAATGGCACATTACCGCTCACATGACGACCGCTCGTATTCAAATGGTTTATTACTGGACACATGATGACCGCTCGTATTCAAATGGTACATGACCGGTCACATGACGACCGCTCGTATTCAAATGGTACATGACCAGTCACATGACGATCGATCGTATTCAAATGGTACATTACCGGTCACATGACGACCGCTCGTATTCAAATGGTACATGACCGGTCACATGACGACCGCTTGTTTTCAAATAGTACATGACCGGTCACATGACGTCCTGCTCGTATTCAAATGGTACATGACCAGTCACATTACGACTAGAGATGAGCGGTGTTCGAGTCCAACTGTTCGCCAATTTCAAATTTGAGCTGTTTTGGGCGGTGTTCGAGTCGTTCGACGAACCTGAACAATTTGCTTAAAATTCGGCTGTTCGAGTTTCTGTTCGATAACTGTTAGTTCACCAAAAGCCTAGCTTGATTTGCACATTAAAACTGTTTATCATTGTTAATAGACTGTTTCAGTGTATAGTGGGCGGGGAGGGGGGGGGGGGCGCGGGGAGCGGGGAATAAATCTGTGCTGAAATAACGCTGATCTCCTTTTTTTTTTCTTTCCCGTATTTCCAGAGGGGCGGTGCAGTCTCTCAGCCTATCAGCAGTGCACATACACATAGCAATGTGCATGTGATGCACACAAGCAAGGGCATGTGTCATTGGCTGTGTATGTCACATGTTCCTTGCCCTATAAGAACCAGCCATTTGCCCCGTCGTCACCATTTCCTCACTGCTGCAGCTCAGTGTTAGACGGCACCGCTGCTGCTGTGGGCGCTATACAGACTAAGAGTGTTTTTTTGGAGCGAATTGTCAGAGATAGGTTTAGGGAGTCGGGAGGAGTCGGGACTAGTTGTAATATCAGCCATTTTCAGGGTAGGTTACAGCAGTTCATAGCACTGTTTGCCAGGCAGGTCTGAGCCAGTGCTGTGCAAGTGTTAGTCACAGCATTTGGTGTAATCTAGCTCAGCCAATCCTTTTGGGCTAGTAGCATTGTCTGATAGTCATCTGAGTAGCCCGCCTGTGAAGCTAGCTACACCGCCTGTGTATCTCAATTTTTACTGCATCTAACCCAGTAAATTGCTTTGGGGTTTTGGGCTTAGTAGCAGTGTCTGCACGTCAGCAGAGTAACCCGCCTGAGAAGCTAGCTACACCGCTTGTGTATCTCAATTTTTACTGCATCTAACCCAGTAAATCGTTTTGGGGTTTTGGGCTCAGTAGCAGTGTCTGCATGTCAGCAGAGTAGCCCACCTGTGAAACTAACTACACCGCCTGTGTATCTCTATTTTCACTGCATCTAATCCACTTAATAGTTTTGGGCCTAGTACTACAGTTTGGCCACTCAGTTGTGCTCGGTTTTCATCCATCAGTTGTTGTGCCAACAACTACAGATACAGAGTTGCCAATTAGTTAAGCACTAAAATGAGTGGCAAAAGGCCTGCTGCTGGTGAAATGGGGAATAGGCGTGTTGGAAAGGGAAAAAAAGGTTGTGTCCGTGGGGTAAAGCAACAGTAACATCTGCAGAAGAAAGACCATCTTCCAGCCAAAGTAAGATGTCTACTTATTTTCGTGGACAATCTGATATGATCCCTTTCTTACGACCATCGCTACAAGCATCGCCAAAAATTCCAGATGAGGCACAAAAACAGCAGGTGCTTGAACGGATATCAAGTGCTCGTTCAAGTGGGCTCTCCTCCATGTCAACTTCAACATCACAACTACTCCAGTCCTCAGAGTTGTCACCCCAATCACACTTGCTTCCTCACAGCTCCCAAGTCTCCAGCTGCCCATCTGAGCATGGGGTAACACACATGGTTGAGTTTGTAGAGCTGTTTACGCATACTATAGCATGGGAATCAGAGGTCTGCTCCAGAGCTTCTGTGAATGCAGACGAGGAAATGATCTGCACTGATGCCCAGAATCTTTGTGAGTCGGATCCAGGCCCAGATGAAGAAGGTTCTGAGCATAATGTAGACCCTCGTTCCGAAACTGTAACTTCTGTTGGTGGAGACAATGAGGAAGCTGATGATGAGCCTGAGACACCTGATTGGAACGAAAACTTGACTTTTCGGTCGGGGCAGGAAGAGGTTGGCTCTGAGGACGACGGGTGTGAGAACACACAGGATGATGATGACGAGGTTGTAGACCCCACTTACTGTCAACCCCCAGTCTGCCAGTCCATGAGGTCAGCAGAGGAGGTGGAGGAGGATGCTAAGTGACGAGTCTGACGAGGAGGTAACGGTGCGCCTTCCTGGACAGAGACGGAGTACTGGAAGCACGTCAACAACTGCATCCTCAAATCCAACTGTGCATCAGACCAGAAGTTGTGGTGGCTCTTCAGGTCGCACGGGCTCTAAGCCTTGCATAGCCTGAGCATTTTTTGACATCACAAAGGATGACCCAACTCATGTTGTCTGTAAGATTTGTCAACAAAATCTCAGTAGAAGCCAAAAAATCACTAGCTTGAGTACTTCATGCATGAACCGTCACATGGATATGAGGCATAAGTTGCAGTGGGAAGCTCAATGTGCTACAATGCGGCCTAGTGGGCCAGGTCAACCACCGTCTGCCCCATCAAGTGCATCCGCATCCTCTTCATTATCTGTGACTGTGGGGACAGCAGTCGCACTTGGTTTTGGATGCAGACCTTCCACCTCTTTACCCGCAACAGCCAGTGTGATTGGCAGGTCGTCAGGACATTTGCAAGTGGAAACACCTGCTGGTGTTGATAGCTCTCCGACATCGACACCACATTTTGATCAAGGCAACATAACATCTCCGCCTGCACCTTCCTCACAGACCAGCAGTTTGCCGGGGACACCCTACTCAACTCCGTCTAAGCACGGCAGCCAGCCCTCAGTCCCTCAGATGTGGACAAGTAGAAGACTATTTACTCCTAGCCATGACAAAGCTAAGAGGTTGAATTTCTCCATCTGCAAGCTGTTGGCTACAGAAATGCTGCCTTTCCGCTTGGTGGACACAGAGGATTTTCGAGACCTTATGTCCGTCGCAGTGCCCCTGTACCAGATGCCCAGTCGCCACTTCTCAAAGAAAGCTGTGCCTGCGCTACACCAGCATGTCACACACAACATCACCGCTTCCTTGAGAAACTCTGTGTGACAGGATGCATTTCACCACAGACACATGGACAGGGGCGTTACATGTCGGTGACTGGGCACTGGGTAACTACGGCGACATCAGGAGAAGGGGCTGCTGTCCAAGTCTTGCCGTCCCCACAAGTTGCTCGTCGATCCTCTGCATCTAGAAGTTCCTCCACTGCTTCTGCCTCCTCAACCTCCTCTCAGTCCTCCACCTGCACCCAAAGCCTGTCTGGTAATGCCACCAGCGTTGTAACTGCACAAAAGGAATCCTGCACACCTCCTCACTATGCTGTCACCAGGGCTCAACGGCATCAGGCAGTGTTTACATTGAAATGTCTGGGAAATGTGAGTCACGCAGCTGAGGAGTTGTGGTCAGCTCTGGAGTCCGAGTTCCATCAATGGTTGTCTCCACTCAACCTGCAGCCAGGGAAGGATGTGTGCGACAATGCTGCAAACCTGGGTGTGGCCCTTCGCCTGGGCAATGTCACACACGTGCCTTGTATGGCTCACATTTTGAACCTAGTTGTCCAGCAATTTTTATCCCACTATCCCGGACTAGATGGGCTTCTGCAGAGGGCACGGTCGCTGTGTGCTCACTTCCGCCGTTCGCATCCCGCAGCTCGACGACTTGCATCTCTACAGAAGTCGTTGGGCCTGCCAGTTCACCGGCTGAAATGCGATGTGCCCACACGGTGGAATTCAACTCTGCACATGTTGCAGCGACTGTGGCAGCACCGACGAGCCCTGGTGCAATACGTTATAACGTATAGCCTGGGCCAACGAGATCAAGAAGTGGGGCAAATCACGCTGCAGGAGTGGTCTCAGATCAGGGACCTATGCACCCTTCTGCACAGTTTTGAAATAGCAACGAAGATGTTTAGTGCTGACGATGCCATTATCAGCATGACCATTCCAGTGATTTACATGCTGGAGCACACCTTATACAGTGTCCGGAGTCAGGTGGTGGAACAAGAGGAGGAGGAGGAGGAGGAACAGGAGGAGTCGTATGCGGAAGGGATCATATCTCCAAGGTCAAGAAGGTTGGCAGCACAAAGGCAGCTGGCATTGGAGGCTGGGGGAGAGGGATTACCGAGGGCGCATGGTAGCAGCCAAACTGTTGAGGAAGGTGCAGGAGGCGAGGAAGAAGTGGAGGACGAACTGGCGCTGGGCATGGAAGACTCATCAGATGAGGGAGACCTTGATCAAATTTCTGTTGTGCGAGGTTGGGGGGAGAGGGCAGACGAAGGAAGCATGATTCTCACCTCGCCACCACCAAGACAACAAGGACTTGGTCCTCCTGGATGCGCAAGACACATGAGTGCCTTCTTGCTGCACTACCTGCAACATGACCCTCGGATTGTCAGAATCCGAAGTAATGCCGACTACTGGGTTGCCACACTCTTAGATCCCCGGTACAAAAGCAAATTTAGCGAAATAATTCCTGCCATAGAAAGGGATTTCATGCATGCAGGAGTATCAGCAGAGACTGTTACAGAATCTAACATCTGCTTTTCCACAAAACACCAGTGGTGCACGTAGTGAATCTCTGAGTTCTAACTTGCCAACCGTGGGACTATCGAGTCATCACTCTAACCGTAACAGTTACATCGTATCTGGTGGTAACCGCAATTTTTTCCAATCGTTTCAAGATTTTTTTAGACCATCCTTTGCAAGGCCACAGGAGACAAGAAATCTGACGCACAGCCAACGCCTAGAGAGGATGGTACAAGAGTATCTCCAAGTTAACATCGATGCCATGACTGTGGAACGGGACCCTTGCTCATTTTGGGCTTCCAATCTTGAAAAATGGCCTGAGCTCGCCACTCACGCCTTGGAGATCTTGTCGTGCCCCGCAGCCAGCGTTCTCTCTGAACGTGTGTTCAGCGCTGCTGGTGGTGTGCTGACAGATAAGCGCACGCGGCTGTCCAGTGACAATGTAGACAGACTAACGTTCATCAAGATGAACAAATCCTGGATCCGCAAGGACTTTTCTACCCCTGTGTCATCTTGGGGAGCCTAAAAGCTTGATGATTTTTGAAAATCACCTCACCAACCATTTTAAAAAACTCTGGCGAAATTGATGCCACTTAAGTGGTGTCTGTGGCCGAATTTTTTGAAAAAATGGAGACTCTTTTATTTAGTCCCCTTGCTGAGTTTTACATGACGTTGCCATCATCAATTGCAGCAGGGTGGGGTCGTCTTCAGAGTTGTTTACTCATACTATGGCCTGGGATTCAGAGGTCTGCTCCAAAGCTTCAGTGTCTGCTAGTCAGCAGAGTAGCCCAGCCACCCACCGCCTGTTTACCTAAGTACTATTTTTAACGGCATCTGGCCCAGGGAAATAGTTTTGTACCTAATAGCATTTTGTGCTACTCAGCACGGTACCCCACCCATGAAGCAAGCTACACCGCCTGTTTACCTAACTACTATTTTGTAACGGCATCTAGCCCAGGAAATCCTTTTGGGCCTAGTAGAATTTAGTGCTACTCAGCAGCGTACCCCACCCATGAAGCAAGCTACACCGCCTGTTTACCTAAGTACTATTTTTAACGGCATCTGGCCCAGGAAATCCTTTTGGGCCTAGTAGAATTTGGTGCTACTCAGCAGCGTACCCCAAGCATTAAGCAAGCTACACCGCCTGTTGATCTAATTACTAATTTTTAACTGCATCTAGCCCAGGAAATCATTTAGTACCTAATAGCATTTTGTGCTACTCAGCACAGTACCCCACCCATGAAGCAAGCTACACCGCCTGTTTACCTAAGTACTATTTTGTAACAGCATCTAGCCCGGGAAATCCTTTTGGGCCTAGTAGAATTTGGTGCTACTCAGCAGCGTACACCACCCATGAAGGAAGCTACACCGCCTGTTGATCTAATTACTAATTTTTAACTGCATCTAGCCCAGGAAATCGTTTTGTACCTAATAGCATTTTGTGAAACTCAGCAGCATACCCATCCATGAAGCAAGCTACACCGCCTGTTTACCTAAGTACTATTTTTAACGGCATCTAGCCCAGGAAATCCTTTTGGGTCTAGTAGAATTTGGTGCTACTCAGCAGCGTACTTCACCCATGAAGCAAGCTACACCGCCTGTTTACCTAACTACTATTTTGTAACGGCATCTGGCCCAGGAAATCCTATTGGGCCTAGTAGCAATTTCTGCTACTCAGCAGAGTACCCCACCCATGAAGCAACCTACACCGCCTTCTTTCTTTCTCAATCTAACCCCTCGACTCTGGGGTGTCCACTCTCCCTCCAGCTCTCCTTATCACAGGTGGACTACCGTGTGTTTTCACACTGTGGCAAATCTTTTGGGCCCAGGCATAAGAAGTCGTCGAGGTAATGGATAATATGTGCCGCCTTACAAACGACCATGACGACACATTTGAGGAAGCAACTAAATGCCTCAAATAGTGAGCAGGATATGGAGCACCCCATGGGCAAACAGCGATCTATGTAGTATGCTCCTTCACAGAAGCAGCCCAATGGGAGGACACTATTCGGAGGTACAGGTAGTAACCGGAATGCCCCCTCAAGGTCTGTTTTGGCCATTAGGGTGCCCCTTACTAACTTCTTGACCCGCCTGATTGCCTCGTCAAAGGAGGTACAGTACATAGTACTGTACTTGGTTCCGCGTCGATGTTGTCGTTTACTGACCTGCCCCTTGGATATGACAAATGGTGGATTAGTCTGAATGTATTGGGTTCATTTTTTGGCACAACTCCCAACGGGGGTACCACTACATCTTCTAAGGAAAGTGTTCTGAATGGACCCGCCGCCATTCTACCTAAAGATATTTCTTTTTTTTGTCAAGACGTCTGGGTGTTGGTAGAGTGAGTTTAGATTTTTACTCCAGCCTTTCTTGATTTTAGAAGGGCATGACATGCCTATATCTGTGTCTCCTCCTCCTTTTACTCCTCCACCTCTTTTCTTTTCGCATGACTATATGTAGTTGTGACTTTTCCATGTGTTTGTTGTGTCTTCTGAGCAGTTTGTCAGCTTTTGGACACCTTTTAAGGTGTTTTCTATGTGTTTTCTATGTGTTTGTATGTGTTTGCCTGCCATTGGTTTCAATGGGTTTCGACGAACAGTTCGTCGAACACGTCCCTGAACACTAGGGAGGTGGCTCATCTCTAATTACGACCGCGCGTATTCAAATGTTACACGACCGGTCACATGACGACTGCTTGTTTTCAAATGGTACATGACCGGTCACATGACGACCGCTCATATTCAAATGGTACATTACCGGTCAAATTACGACCGCTCGTATTCAAATGGTACATGACCGGTCACATGACGAACGCTCATATTCAAATGGTACATGACCAGTCACATTACGACTGCTCGTATTCAAATGGTACATGACCGGTCACATGACGACCGCTCGTATTCAAATGGTACATGACCGGTCACATGACGAATGCTCGACCTGTCAAACAGAGCGAATCTTGAAATGATGTATATTACACACGGTTAGGATTCCAAATGTTACACTCTCCTGCAAATTTAAAGCAATGCCCGTAGAACAACTTTACACCAAGAAAAGTCTAACTGCAATAACCACTAGGAGGAGCTTAGGAGCACACTATTAAACAAGCACTTCCATTAAATTTTTTTTTAAATAAATCTGTATATATGGGCATGTAATGTGTAAGTGTGCTAATAAAATCACACTCAGGGTCACACTGTGCTCTGTGCGACCCTAGAAGTGGCTTTTATAATGTAATTCTATGAAGAGTCACAACAAGGCACCATAGGCTTATATTGTAAATAGACTTTCGGCTCTCACACAGATCATAGTGACCCGGAGAGTTGGCAGAGCGGTGACGTCACTGAGAAAAGAAGCAGAATGGTGCTGGATCCTGGAGAAAGCGGCGGTGAGTTTATTAACATGTGTGTACTCTGCATGTGGGGGTCTATATGCATGGCTGTAAATGTTTGTAGTTCTATAGTTTACCTTTTAAAATATTCACCAGGCCTTGAAAATCAGAAGGATCATTGATAGGTCGAGTTCCTGGTAGACTGATCATCTCTCGTAATTCCTTAGTAATAAAAATAATAATAATAATTATAACAAAATTCTTAGCTGTACATCTGTTGCTATCGTTTGGCAATTATAGATGAAGAGGTGTTAAACTTCTAAGCTTACTGCATACATTATTATCCAGTACATACACATTGAAGTGTCCTCTAATAGTGGCTGGCACCAGTCCTTTAAACTCTTAGGTGGTTTGGCACCTCTACAATGCAACTGTGGGAAGTCAATGATAGCTAAGTTAGGGATCTAATAAATTACCCTGGGTCTGCCAGGTAAGGTCCTGACAAAAAGCTGCAAAACACATTAGATAGTAATTTGATGGCTGAACAACCACTAAACAACTGAATGTCGAGTTAACGACTGTTACTTAAGATGCAGCCAAACATTTTAGTCCATCTTGGCTTATGTCTTTAGTGACCCTGGGCAAATGACAACAAACTTGTTGGGAATTTCCCTTCAGCAAAAGATGGTTTGAGATCAGCAGACATTGAATGAAAGTTCAAATGACTTCTTTCAATATGATAAATATTAAGCAATAGCAAAATTACGTTTTTGTTATCTTGCCCCCAAAAAAGTGCAATAAAAGCAACCAAAAAGTTGCTATTATCCAACATGTGGGGGTTTTAATTACAGCAGGATCCTACCAACTTACAGGCTTTACTGAGAGAGGTATCCACATTCACCCAGGAATTCAGACTTCAGCCTACGAGAAGTATTCACACTAGACACGTAGGGTCCCAGCAGCGTGAGACTAACTTGTCATTGGTTGCTGGGCATGCATGAATTGGCCAAATTATGTGCCAAGCATCTCAATTTTTTCTTATTATCCAGAGCAGTATTGCTATTCATGTTTCATATATTCCATGTCTACATGCTTTAGCACGATAGAGTGCAACTTTCCATTAATATGCTTGGATACAGCACTCTGTGAACAGCCAGCTTCTTTAGCAATGACCTTTTGTAGCTTACCCTCCTTGTGGAGTGTGTCAATTACTGCCTTCTGGATCTGTCAAGTCAGCAGTCTTCCCCATGATTGTGGAGCCTTGTCAGGTGTTTTTTGTTAATTATTCTAATTTAGTGAGATAATGACTTTTGGGTTTTCATTGGCTGTAAGCCATAATCATCAACATTAACAGAAATAAACACTTGAAATAGATCACTCTGTTTGTAATGACTCTAATATAGGAGTTTCACTTTTTGTATTGAAGAACTGAAATAAATTAACTTTTTGATGATATTCTAATTTTGTCAGAAGCACCCGTATGTTGTGCAAGAAAGAAAAAAAATGGACAAGTAAAAAACAAAAACAAAAAGTCCCAGGCAAAAGAAAGCACAGACACTGATCAGCGGCTCAGGATGTATGCACGGACGTAGTGCCAAGGGGGAGGGAGAAAAAAAATGTCCTGGTCAAAAGCAAGCAGATACTAACTAGTGATGTCCATGGCTCAGTGGCTGCAGGATGCACGCATGGAGGTGGTGCAAAGGGGGAAGGTGCGAAGAACAAAATGGACAGGGGAAAAAGAAAGTCTTGGCCAAAAGCGAGCATAGACACTGATCAGTGATGTGCAGCATGAACAAAAAAAAAAAATGACCAAAAATGAGTGATCAAGTACTGGTCGGCGATAAAGTACTGGTCGGCGCTTGGCAGCACAAAGGGGATTGGAGTAGATTAGGAAAAAGCAAGGGACAGGAACAGGCCAGCAACATCTTTTTTCTTTCAGCAACAGCAGTGATGGCATAGGCTTCAAAAAGTACGTGGCACCACAAAGCCAAGCATATCTGCAGCAGAACGACACAGTGAACGCTCTGCAACGTCTCCAAGATGGAATGAGGCGATGCAGGGCGGTCACTGAGGTCAGACTGCGTCTGCTCACCAATTGGTGCTATGGGACCGCCTGATCACTCCAATCAGAGCTGGTGACGCTGCCACTGCCTAGCACCAGCTTATGATCAGTGCTGTTATAGCACCGATCATAGCTGGACTTTAGTGTTTCAGGCAATTTAATTGCCTGAAAACACTGTGATTCGCTGTTCAGAATTGTGCAGCCAATCACAGCGATCGTAGCTGCAGGGGGCAGCAAAACCCGCTGTGTAGGCTAGCACAGTCTCCCTGGTGTCAGAATCCGCAGGCACCTTTATGCGGTCACGGTGCCGCATTTTCTACGTCCAAGGTAAGGATCCCCTTCACAGCCAGGATGTATGGATACTTCTAAGTTCATGAAGGCCTCAAGGTACAAACTTTTGAGATGTACAAGAAAGAAACTGTATTCAAGGATGGCCATTTACTTTAACCCCTGAAGAAAAAATAATTTTTTTGCCTTTGAGACCATACAAGACACAGGGCCCGATCCATCAAAACTTTCAAGGCAGAATTCTGGAGTAAAAAGTTTTGAAAAGTTGCGAAATTTAGACGCAACTTGATGTTACACCAAATTTTTGCATCTTTTGACGTTTTCACACAAGTTTCTCCCAGCTCTGCCAAAATAGGGGGAGCTGAGGTGGGGCAGCGGCAGGATGTGACATCTAATTCACGACGAGCTGTGGTGTTCTCCAGTCTCTAACTGGAGTGAGATTTCTGACGCAGTGCAAGGAGGCTCACGCCACTCATTGGGTGACCTTGGTTAAAGAATCAGGAGCATCTGACTCCATCAAGCCTCACATAAAGACTGTCGTGAACAACACAGGTTTTGATTTATCAGGCACAAAGTTCTGTGGAGCTTTATCTGTTCCCAGTGTCTCAATAATGTCGCCAGAACCAGGATCACGACTACATGAATACTGGAGTCAGGTTTAGTCATAGCACTAAATGGGTTAGCTATCAAGCCTGGATAATGTGCGGCAAAAGTGGGGCTTGCCATTACAGCCATCATCAAGTATGCACCACTATACCTAGGGAGTTGTAGCGCCGGGCTTTGGGCGCCAATGGTACAAGCTAAACTCTAAATGTTGTGATATTCTGCAAATCAAGACTAGTAATACGGTAAAAAAACTACGGTAATTCTCTCAGTGGCTGCCCTTACAGCAGCTAGGATTGGCAGAAACTAAAGTTAGAAAAGTGCAACTTTCTGCTAGAAAAAAAAGACAGCATTATGATTCAGGATATGTCTCCATACCAGTAGGAGGTCAGGATACACACACTTTGCTGACTGGGATCAAGCATTACTAATAGGCACTTAAAACATACGTCCGGAAGGAAAAAACAAACCTTTACAGTGCTCTTAGGTGCTCATGTACATTATTTTTGTAAAATCTTCCCCTTCAGGAGGCTGTTTGTGCTACCTTCCCTTCCCCTTCAACATCCCCCTACTGCATGCATTTCCTTTTTATTATTTTGATACCATGTCCAATGCCACATGCTTGCTCCAGTCGCAATCCCAATTCTGTAAGTTCTTTATTGTGCATACTTTCCAAGCTTGAACTTTCCTTATATCATGTTATGACATTAAAGTACCCTTTAAAATTTACAAATAAGAAGTGTACAAACAACAAACAAATAAAATCACAATGTCCCATTACTGGCCACTAACAAGCCTGTAAGCTGGCATTACAATACACATTACACCTCTATCCCATCTGTGCACTCCTGGTTGCAAATCTCTCACAGCATGAATTATGGCCAGTGCTGCTGTAATCACAGGGCTTCACAATTTTCCTATACCTACACAAAGACCACATGTCACTTCTGCTTGGAGTCAAAGATTGACAGTATTTTGGGTTACCCCTGTAGTTGACAACAGCAGGGAGGAAGTAAAGAGCATTAATAATTTAAATCTTCAAATCCGCTTGAAACTGTAATGAATTATATAGTTTTCAAGCAAACATCACTAATTAAGTGTTTTCTAGGAATAGAAAAACATTACTAACGTAAATGATATCTATCTATCAATCCATATCTATATATATATATATATATAGATAAGTATAGATATATAGATATACCGTGTGTGTGTATATATATATATATATATATATATATATATATATATGTGTATATATATATATATATATATATATACATATAGATATCAATCTATCTATATACACGTATATCTATCTATCTATCTATATATATATATATATATATATATATATATATATATATATATATGCCGTGCATATCGCTCTCTATATATCTCATGTCAAAATTATTTATGTCAAATATATAAAAAAAAGTTTCCTAAATTCTTTAGCTAGCCTAATCACTCTCGTTTTTTCTTAGCAGGTAATCACTAAAGAATGAACCCTATCATCCCTGGGCCATTTTTCTTTTCTTTTTTCCCCGTTTTGAATTCCCCTTCTTCCAAGAGCCATAACTTTTTTGTTTTTCCAGTATAGCAGCATGAAGGCTTGTTTTTTGCGGGACAAGCTGTACAATTGAATTACACCATTCATTTTACCATACAGTGTACTTGAAAATGGGAAAAAAATTCCAAGTGTGGTGAAATTGCAAAAAAGTGCAATTCCACAATTGTTGTTTGTTTTCTTTATTTACCTTGGCTACTATATGGTAAAACTGCAGGTCAGTACGAATAAGCAGATGCCAAAGATGTATAGTTTTTTTTTTATTTAAGTGGTGAAAAATAAATTTGGAAACTTGTATGAATAAATATTTTGCTTTTGTCGCCATATTGAAAGACCTGTAGCATTTTTATTTTTAGGGACATACTGCTGTGTGATGGCTTATTTCTTGCGCCCTGAGCTGAAATTTTTATGGCTACCATTTGGGGCCAGATACGATATCTTGATCACCTCTTACTGCATTTTGTTGCAATGTTGTGGCAGCTTAAAAATGTAATTTTGGAGTTTTGATTTTTTTTCTTGTGTTGCCGTTTACCGATCAAATTAATTTATTTTCTATTTTGATAGTTCGGGCATTTGTGAATATGTGTATTTTTTTTTTAATTGTTTTATTTACAATGGGGCAAAAGGGGGGGTGATCTGAACTTTTTCTTTGCATATTTACATTTTTTTTTATTTACTTTCTACTGTATTTAATAGTCCCTTTAGGGGACTTGAAGCTGCAATCGTCTGCTTGTGCTTCAGCACGTTTATGTAGTATAGAGATAACCATGATCTCCTATGTATGCTTGCTATGGACTAACTGTTCACAGGAAAGATCATAATGACAGGCAAGGGAGTCATCAGCAAACCTGTCTGTCATGACAACCCATCGGCGCCCCCGCGATCACCGATGGGAGCGTGGAATGAGAGACTGACAGCAGGTTTAACAGGTTAACAGCTGTGGGCAGAACACCGCTCCACCTGCAGATGTTAAAGCTATATGATGGCTGATTAAATCAGCTGTCTTGTGTGTGAAAAGATGCGGGCTCAGCATGTGAGCCTTCAAAAAGGTAGGGACACGACATATGACGTAACTATACATCACATGTCGTGAAGGGGTTAAATGGCTTCAGTCTTGTTACACTGACAGAAACCTGTCCTAGAATATTAATAGGACAAGTAGTCTGTGAGCATGTGCAGTAGGAAGCTCCACTGCTGTGGCAGTGCATGGCTGTATAGGGCATCGCCAGGTCACCGCAGTGGAGCTTCCTACTGCACATGCTCCTATTAACATTCTAGCACAGGTTTCTGTCAGAGTAAGAAGCCAGTGGTAATACTAATTCATTCGTGATTACCTCCATAGACAAAATGAGCATGATTTGCCAATTAAATGTATTTAGGAAACTTCTGATATGGCCCGAATTGGTACGTGTTCAGAATGTTGATAAGGAACCAGCTAATTTAGTCGCGAGTGCAAAGCTTCATAACGGCACCCGTCCTAATACATTTATGTTCCAATCTGTTCACTTTTCTTTATTCACTCTATTATTGAGAGTGTGAGGTTACATCCATGTTATTGTATTGAATGGATAAAGGTAAATGTCTGAATCATTCTGACCTTATACTATGATTTTATATGTTTGTAACGTTTATCCTGTGGAATCTTTCAATAAAAAATGTATTTCGGAATTCATTTCGAATAATATTTTCTTTAGTTAGATATATTTTTCTATTCAGGCAAAACCCCATTAAAATCACAGTATGCCAACTTTTAACTATAGAATAGAAGCTTGAGTTTATACAAGGTGTATATCCTGCTCAACACAAAGCAGGCAGCCCTATCTAACTGCTGAAACCCAAATTTCCTCTGGATCTGAAAGGAAATCGGAAAAGAGCGATATTCTGAAGACTTATTGCTCTGTACTGGGTGACATTGGCTCTAATGTGTCCTAAAATCAGATTGCGACTTGAGTGAATTATTACACCTTCTGAACAGAAATTTGTTGCTGTTATATTATAACTAAATGTATCAAGACTAAAATGTACCTTTATCGTAAATGCCACTTGTAGGGGTCCGCGGCGTCCAATCAGCCAGACTTTCTTCACTTGACTTTGAGATAGGGCTTCCAGAGCAGGCTGCGTGACATCTGTTTTCTGTAAAAAAAACAAAAATACACAACAGTGTTCAGGTCAATGATTAAGCTTAAATAAAGCAGCCATTTTTATGATTCCTATAAAGGGAGTCTGTCACCTCTAAAATGGAAAATGGTCTATTTAGAACGTCATATAGGGAAGTAATCCTCTATAAAAATCATACAAGTACGGTAGATTTTAGTAAATGTGTTTCATTACATATGTAAATGATGGCGCTTTGATGCACATTCCTGCCCACTCAATTACAATACTCTGCCCCTTGGTGATTGCAATCTCATCTAATTCACCAGCCCAAAGAATGTATATAAAACAATCTTTTACTAAACTCACAATAGGCATGTACAAACATATAAGAGAAGCCAACATGAAACGTGCGTTGGGGCTGTTCGCATGTCATTGTACAGAACTGACTATGGGTAAGAGCCTCTCTATGGATGTTGGGATGGTGTCACAGTAAATCCATCATACAGCACATGTGTTATATGAATTAGCTTTATACTATATAGTGACACCATGATTTCTCCACATCCTCTGAGTGACTATAACGTTTACATAAGCACTATGCACTTTTCATAAACTAACACTCCCCTTCCCCCAGTCTGTGATGTACATGCCCGTTTATACCTGAAAAGACTCTGCAACTGATCTACATGCTTGTTATATGTTTGCACATGCCTATTGTGAGTTTAATACAAGATTGTTTTTATATACATTTCTCGGATATTTACTCCTGGTCTTCAGTTTCTAATCCAGTTTTGGGGAGTCCTTATTCTGTGATTCATTAGGTCCCTTATATAGGCACTGGGTCCTGTTATATGGCTATATACTGATATGGTTTCTGTTCTGGTGATAATATTTCACATTATCAGCGGGTGCAAGGGCAGAGTTCTCATCGTCCTCTCCTGTGTATTGTGGCCGCTCACTAAGCAGCGGCGGCCGAAGCAAACCGGAGGATGAGAACAAATACAATGTCACTATCTGTGCACACAGGATCTCAAAGCAGCATGTGGCCGCAGCACACAAGAGAGGGAGATGAGAGTCCACATACTGTACACTGACATTGTGCACGTTCTCACCTCCCTCTACTGTCAGCATCAGCCGCCACGGCTTTATTATCAGTACACAGGAGAGGGGGATGAGAATGGTCATCCTCATTGTCAGAATGTGCAGAGCTGGGGATTTAGATCAGGCAGTGCTCAAAATTGAGGGATGGAGTATTGTAATTGGTGGGGTGGAAAAGTGCCCAGAACCCTTGGCCACACCTAGGGTGCACTAAAGCCTTCTCATTTCCATATGCAACAAAAAGATTTTTCTCTTAAAAACACACTTACTAAAATCCACAGTACATGTATGATTTTTATTGGGACTAAGCCCTCCATATGTAGGTCTGAATAGTTCAATTTCAGTTTTGGGAATGACCGGCTTCTTATTAAGAGATCACTGACCTTTAACAGCTCAAGTGGGGAAAGCAGCATTCTGGCAATGTCCAGAGCAACATTGCCTTGTCCTAAGATGACAGCCGTCTCACTGCTCAGGTCTGGGGATAACTGGAACAAAGAGAACATCACTTACTCCCTTCTATCAGATTTTCTGCAGGCTGTATGATCCTTTGCAATACACATATAGGCTGTAGGGTTTAAGTTATACAGATCCTGGATGTTACAAAAATAACCTAAACTAACAGGATACAGGAGTGTGCAACAAGTCCCCAGGCTCCGACATCAGGTGCCCCTGATAGCCTGCAGGGATGAGGCCGTTAGCTTACATTCGCTTCTATAGGCACAGGATCTGTACACACAGCACATCCTTATGGATATATTCCACTGTAAGAAAGAGCATATGTAATAGTTTGGGCAACCCTGAGATCAGTGCTTGGCATCAGCTTTATTATATCTGATATTAAACATTATAGTAAGGTCAGGATTAGCAAGCACAGAAGCCCATAATGGCCTAGGCAAACTTCCATTTAAAGACCTTGGATTTTCCATGACCTTAGATTTCCTTTGCAAGATCGATGTTGATAAGAGAGCGCACATATAACATCTACTTGAGGGATGATATACTTGATGTGAAACTTAACGGTACTAAAATCGACTGAATTTACTGACACCTTCTACATCACACTACAGTCATGCACCCAACTCCTCAACACCCAGATAGCCCGGAAGAGATTACTACATTTATTTACATCCCACAGTTTGGTTTGTAAGTGATGTCCTCTAGTAAATAAGCAAAATAAAGAAGGCCCCACAGGTTATGTCTCAGAAACTCACATATCTATTGTCTGGAAGTCCATTGTACCAGCCCACAAAGTCTCTGGCGGAATATACGCCTGGAAGCTGCTCTCCCGGTATCCCTAGTTCCCGCTTTTCTTCCGCTCCATAGCTCTGTAGGAAAGTTAAGTCAAATTATACTTGCATGTTATATAGTGGTTAATGTCTTCATGTCTACCAAACCTCACAGACTGTGGACACTTTCATAGAAGAATTTAGAACAAAAAACTATTCAGGGGTGCACTAAGCTGGGTGAACACAGGGAGTGTCTTTTACTTATTATTCAACTACGAATTCTGCCATTTGGTATTATATCAAAAGTTTAAATTTTTTTAACAAAACACCTGCATTCACGAAAGGTATAAAATAGCGAACACTCCTTTAAACCTTGGAGATTGTTGGAAATCACAAGCCTGTGTATTTTTCTTCTCACCGGCCATACAGTTGAAGTTAGGGCTGCTCGAACAGTGAAGGGACACTCTTCATACCACCAACAGAATAATTATGCCCTTGCTGATACAATTTACATTTGAACAATTGAGTTTAAATTGGTTATTGAACATTATATCAATACTGTATTAGTAAAGAGTGGTGCAGATTCTGCAAGAAAGGGGAAGCCTCTTTTTGTAATTTCATGTAACCCCTGTAAATAAGTAAGTGACATCTGCAAAGCTCGCAGTCCTTTACTAGTCACCATTACAATTTCTGAATTATCTTAGATATCTGAGAGACTAGTATTGTATCATAGTTACATAGTTACATAGAATCCTGGATTGTGAAGCTCAACTAAGACCGAGACGCTCCAGGGAGCCTAAAAAATAATAGAGTAAGCCGCCATCACTATATAAGAAAGGCTCGACAGACTGCAACCTCTGGTCCTGAGAGACTCTCGCATTGTCCTACAGTTCTGCCAGTCTTCGAGAATTGCCGAAGGTATACACATCACATTATGAGATTTTCCTTTATTACTCTTGATTACCAGCAGTCACTTAGGCTGTATGCTAAATCCCACGAACCAAAGACAGTGATGCCAAGGCAATTAGTAGGCAGAGTGAGACCGCTAAATGCAGAATGTTGTTTTACAAGTCAAATATAAAAGAAGGTTATTTGTCATCAAGAATAGCTCACATGTGGCTTCTGCGCAGGTAACCATATGCCCCCTTCACACCAAACAGGTGCATCTACGTCAGCTCTCTGGTGACAGATGCTTCTTACAGGACGTTGCTGCCAAGCTCATCTCCCGTTTGATGGCAACTTACAAGATGGGATCTTTTCAGGAGAGGCATGGTACGTTTGGACTGGCGACGGTAGTGAACGATGTGTCAGCCGTGTCTACTGCCTTTAAACCTCTAATGAGAGACCCAATGGCGGCAGCAGTTGAGGTACCCTTTTATGGTCCTTCAGCACTTACCAACACTACAGCATGATAGGCTTCCTGCAGCTCCTCTACAGTTACATCTCTCCCCACAGTCACATTTCCGAAGAAGCTGCAGCGCTCAGAGCGGGCAGTTTGTGTAAAAGTGTTAATAACATTCTGTATGGAGAAAAAAAAGAAATGTAACGGAATTAATGTATTTAGTATTGACCATGTATGCTTTCCAAATAATATCTTTTCTCTCTTACAATATGGATTAAATGGGCAGAATGAGGGCTCAGTGGGTGGAACTGTAAGCTTGCAGCGTTGGGATCCAGGGTTGAAATCCCACCAAGAACAACATCTGCAAAGGTTTGTATGCTATCCCCATGTTTGCGTGGGTTTACATTTAGATTTGTGAGCCCCAATGGGGACAGTGATGACAATATCTGTTAAGTGCTGCAGAATTTGACGGTGCTATATAAATGAGTGAAATATTTGGACATTGAATACCTGTTGGGCACTGTGTTGTTACCTTTTTTGGTGAATCCTTGTCATTCTACGCTATAACTAATATGAAATAAATATTAAATAAAGTAAATAGTTTTATATTTGGTTCTCGTAGTGCTGCTTTCTGATAGGATTTCTTCTATCTTCTGTGCACTGAGCTGGTGAAATACATCCTAGCACCCCTTGACAATTTATTTGAGGTGTTCGTGTGGTCTGGTATATATGATTTGGCTGTCTCATTGGTATCATCGCATTGCACCTGGGTAGTTGCCATCTTTACTTGGGCCCGCTGCACCATGATAGCGCATTTGATTCAAGGCCTAGACAGGTAAGCACCTGTGCCTATTTTTTTTGTGTTTTTTTCAAAAAGATTAGAGGTGAACGCCAAGGTCAAGGTATATCAGTGTCAGATCGCAATGTCTGGCACTGTCTAGGCTAAAGAGGACTTCATGGAGGACAACAGAGGAAATCACTGTTGAAAGCAAATCATTAAAAAGGGAGACTGAAATTTTCCAAAATGTATACGGACAAGCCGCAAAGCTTCTGGGAGAATGTCCTTTAGACAGAGGAGATAAAACTGGAAATTTTTGTCTAGTCACTTCAGCTCTACGGTCACAGATGCAAAAATGAAGCATACAAAGAAAAGAACATTGTACCTACTGTAAAACAAGGAGGAGGCTTGGTTACGTTTTGGGACTGCATTGCAGCATCTGGCACACGGTGCCTTGAATCTGTGCATGGTACAATGAATTATCAAGACTATCAAGGCATCCTGGAGCGAAGTGTGCTGCCCTGTGACAGAAACCTTGGTCAGAGTTGCAAGCCATGGGTTCTCCAACAGGATAATGACCCAAAAGCCAAAAACATCCAAGAATGGCTAAGAGCAAAGCGTTGGACTATTCTGAAGTGGCTTCTATGAGCCCTGACCTAAATCCTCTCGAACATCTGTGGAAGGGGATGAAACATGCTATCTGGAGAAGGTGCGTTTATACCTGAGGCAGCTGGAGCAGTTAGCCACAATGTCCACAGGGACAGGTGCAGAAGTTTCATTGAGAGTTACAGGAATCGTTTGTATGCAGTGATTGCATTAAAAGGTTGTGCTTATGTTAAAGCAAATATAATTTTTGCACATTTCATTTTCACTAGTTTGTTTTTTTTAAATTTTTTTCTGTTAACAAGAACCATGTGATCAGGGTTATTCATATAAAACTGAAGGTAAGTCCATAATGGTGCTGTTCGAGTGATACATACATTGGATGAAGAAATCTGCAGCTTGGTTGTTTTAAAAATCAGAAGTTTTGGTCTCCATGCATCAGGGGGAGCTTGTGGGGCGGCCCTGTGGGTAGTGTCTTCGGCTCTGCCAGGCTACTCCACTAACTCTAGTGTCTCTATCCTCTTCGTTATTTAAATTTTGCACCGGCACCATCCTAGCCACGGACAGCAGATTGAGCTCCTCGCAGTCTTCAGAATAAAGGCACCGATGCATGCGCAGTTTAAGATCTCAGCTAAATGACAAGCTGAGGTCTCAATCTGCCAGCGCCATTTTATTGAAGCCCACTGTGAGATCAATCTGTGAAGGCGGTTTCACATACTGCTGTACTTGCTTTTTTCTGTAGAAATGCAGCAAAACCTGATACCGCCGTTTTTTGCTGCGTTTTTGCACTTCCTGCTTTTTCTACAGGTGAAAAAATGCTGTGAAAACTCTGAAAGAAACGACATGCTGCAATTTTTCAAAAACGCAGGAGTTTTCCAATTCATTCAGAAAAAAAAAAAAAATCAATATGTGCATGAGAATTCTGAAATCTCATAGCTTTTGTTGGTACGGTAAGACACAGCTTAAAATTTGCATTAAAAAAAAATACAAATTTGTGAACATTGTCTTAAAGGGGGGAAAAAAAATCCTTCCATCCTGACACCACATAGCAGGTGAGAGAATTTTCATCGATCAGGTAAACATCATTAACCTCCAGACAAAGGACAACACAATATGTAACAGTTTCTTTTTTCATAGTGAAAATCCTAATTTTATTAAAACTGTCAAACAACTATACCAAGATTTTATCGTTTGCGATAAACCCTTGGAAACAAAGCGTAAATTGTACATTGAGGATGCAGTGATTGCAGTTTTTCATGTCGTTTTAATTTAAAAAGTCAAATCTTTTTTCAGCAGAGCAGCATGGGCGCTTGTTCTTCGCAGGACGAGTTGCCACCATTTTGGCACACATTGTACTGTATAAATTGTATTACTTTTGTGGGAGAATTTACCACCATAGCCTTCAGTGGGCTTATTATTTACAGGAAGACTTGACGCTCTCATTGGCACATTTTTTGGTACATACAACTTTATATCATTTTTTGGGGAGTGGGGATAGAAAAAAACAAAACACAATTTTGATATGACTGTTAATATGTAAAAAAAAAAAGGATACATTTTTAATCCTACTCGACCATGTAAACAGTTGATCAAATTTATAATGCACCGATTATCTTTTCAGCCTTGTGTTATGACAGCCATTGTTATCCCGATAGGCAGCCCTTTAGGACATATTGGATAGTTAAAGGGGCTGCACCTTTTCAGGAAGTCCAAATTCCTGGGCACACAAAACAAAAGCAAACACTGTAATGTACTCACCATTCCCAGGTCCACCAGGGTTCTCTGCTCCCAGTGTCTGTCATTGGCTGCAGCATTCATGTCATGTCAACAGCGTTCTGGCTACACGGGCAGAGCGGCTCAGCTCACCGATATAGCGACCACGCTGTCAACGTGATGTCAGTCCTACAGCCAATAAGTGACACCAGCAGCAGTGGAGACTCAGAGCTGGATCTGAGCACAGTGAGTAAAATACATTATGTCTGTGTTTTTTTTACTAACAAACTGCAACCAGGACTTTCTAAGAGGGGATGCCTCCTTTAAGATCGTATCTAAAGGCTTTCTAGTCAGTTACTGATTGTTTAGGCTCCTTCATTCTAGCCATTAGTTGGGGGTCTCATCATACAAACCTACAAGTTTACCCATCTAAGAAGATTGGAATAACCATTTAATCTGTCAGCAGGCTTTTACTCTGCAATCTGAGAAAAGAATGATGTAGGGGCTGATTCCAGCAATGTGTCACTCATTGGGCTGTGTGTCGCGGTTTCAATAAAATCAGTGTTTTATCAGCAGTAGATTATCACTACCGACTAGATGTTCTGTGCCTCCTGGTCCAATCATCAACCCCGCCCACATCACTGATTAGCAGCTTTTTGTCAGTGAAGTTGAGTTTTTTTTACTACTTTTAAAGCACTAAATTCCTACATTCCAGATAACAGTGGAGTTGGTAAAAGGGCTTCACTAACATCCAGAGATCACAAAAATAATAATCCGACACATTGGATTTTTTAATCTAGCGGATGTATGTTTAACATTGACTTGTCTGCCAGAAATGTGCTCAACCTTCAGGACATAGCCCGAGTGGGCTGTATGACGTAATGAGACACCTCAGTTCCACACGTGAGTCCTTGCAAGAGGTCTGGCTTTTATCTGCAAGGCCGCTCTATCTCCACAGGCTGTTCAAGGGCTCTTCTTATCTCACACATGCAGCCTTTCATATCAGCTTCAAACCCTCCAGCCGCTCCCAAAATACCCGAGAGGAATCAGATCAGATCTCTGGACAGCTCAAGGTGATACACCACACTAGTTCTGCCAGAGATTTGATGCACATCTCATGCAAATTTCACAAAGTTCTTCAGGCAGCACCATGTGCCCACTGTCACTGTCATGTGCATTAGGACACTTTTCAACAGCTTTTTAGTATAAAGCAATGATGAGATGAACAGCACTGGTAACCGCGAATACTACTGACACCCTCATAAACCCTCATAAAGGAGATTTCAGTCAGAGACATATGTTGGGCAATAGTTATGGTATTCTCAGATCAGCAGAGTGTTTGTGTGCTCTATGGGGAGAGTGGAGTACACATTAACCAGACACCTCCTGGGATCGGCAGTGTTTGTGTGCTCTATGGGGAGAGTGGAGTACACATTAACCAGACACCTCCTGGGATCGGCAGTGTTTGTGTGCTCTATGGGGAGAGTGGAGTACACATTAACCAGACACCTCCTGGGATCGGCAGTGTTTGTGTGCTCTATGGGGAGAGTGGAGTACACACTAACCAGACACCTCCTGGGATCGGCAGTGTTTGTGTGCTCTATGGGGAGAGTGTAGTACACATTAAGCAGACACCTCCTGGGATCGGCAGTGTTTGTGTGCTCTATGGGGAGAGTGGAGTACACATTAGCCAGACACCTCTGGGATCGGCAGTGTTTGTGTGCTCTATGGGGAGAGTGGAGTACACACTAACCAGACACCTCCTGGGATCAGCAGAGTGTTTGTGTGCTCTATGGGGAGAGTGGAGTACACACTAACCAGACACCTCCTGGGATCAGCAGAGTGTTTGTGTGCTCTATGGGGAGAGTGGAGTACACATTAGCCAGACACCTCCTGGGATCGGCAATGTTTGTGTGCTCTATGGGGAGAGTGGAGCACACATTAACCAGACACCTCCTGGGAACGGTAGTGTCCGTGTGCTCTATGGGGAGAGTGGAGTACACATTAACCAGACACATCCTGGGATCGGCAGTGTTTGTGTTCGCTATGGGTAGAGTGGAGTACACATTAACCAGACACCTCCTGGGATCGGTAGTGTTTGTGTGCTCTATGGGGAGAGTGGAGTACACATACAAACTGCCAGATCATTGTCTCCATTGACATCATCTGTTGGGTCAAGTCATGAGATGGTCATCTGTTTCCAATGAAGTTGTAAGCAATCTTTCATTTAAAGGGAATCCGTCAGCAGCCCTTTGATACCTCCACTGAGATCAGCATGATGTAGAGACAGAGACCCGGATTCCAGCGATGTGTCATTTAGTTTACTGGGCGCAGCAGTTGTGATCAATCACAATTTTATCTACTGTAGACCAAGCAGAGCTCAGAATGCTGAGCTGTGTATAACCCCGACCACACCACAGATTGGCAGCTTTCTGTGTACACTTGATACTGACAGACTGCGGCTAATCAATGGTGGGGGCAGAGTTATACGGAGCAGTTGATGAGTAGGCATGAGACTCCTAGTCCTGAAGAGATAATCTCCTTCTAATAAAACCCTGATTTTATTTAAACAGCACACAGCCTAAGAAAGGAATCTAGAAGTGACAATCCATCCTGCCACTTGTAGATTCCGGACTATACAGAGCAGCCGCTGTAACCTCGCCCCCGTCCCTGAGTGACACCCCCTCTACATTGAGTTCGACTGTAAGTCAGGACTGGGGGCATTGTTACAGTCGCGGGTCTGTATTCTCAGAGCAATGACTAAACCCGCGGAGGCCCGACTCCATAATGGTGGCGGGGAGAATTACGTTAATTTTCTCCCCACTGCATTTGGCTGCGTGCAGGTGCCGGGCAGCACAATAACGCTGCAGGTCAATAGCGTTATTTCTTGTGACAGGTTCCCTTTTACATAGCACAAAAATTTACCAATAGAAATGCTCGCCACCCGGGCGTAGAACGAGTTCAATAGCTAGTCCTGTTATATGGTCCCCCATCCTATTATATGCTCCCCCACCCTGGTCCCCCATACTACTATATGCTCCCCCACCCTTGTCCCCCATACTACTATATGCTCCCCCACCCTTGTCCCCCATACTACTATATGCTCCCCCACCCTTGTCCCCCATACTACTATATGCTCCCCCACCCTTGTCCCCCATACTACTATATGCTCCCCCAGCCTGGCCCCCCATACTACTATATGCTTCCACAGCCTAGCCCTCCATACTACTATATGCTCCCCCACCCTGGTCCCCCATACTACTATATGCTCCCCCATCCTGGTTCCCCATACTACTATATGCTCCCCCATCCTGGTATATGCTCCCCCACCCTTGTGCCCCATACTACTATATTCTCCCCCAGCCTGGTACATGCTCCCCCACCCTGGTGCCCCATACTACTATATTCTCCCCCAGCCTGGTACATGCTCCCCCACCCTGGTGCCCCATAATACTATATGCTCCCCCAGCCTGGTATATGCTCCCCCACCCTGGTGCCCCATACTACTATATGCTCCCCCATCCTGGTACATGCTCCCCCACCCTGGTGCCCCATACTACTATATGCTCCCCCATCCTGGTACATGCTCTCCCACCCTGGTGCCCCATACTACTATATGCTCCCCCATCCTGGTACATGCTCTCCCACCCTGGTGCCCCATACTACTATATGCTCCCCCATCCTGGTATATGCTCCCCCACCCTGGTGCCCCATACTACTATATGCTCCCCCATCCTGGTATATGCTCTCCCACCCTGGTGCCCCATACTACTATATGCTCCCCCATCCTGGTATATGCTCTCCCACCATGGTGCCCCATACTACTATATGCTCCCCCATCCTGGTATATGCTCCCCCACCCTGGTGCCCCATACTACTATATGATCCCCCATCCTGGTATATGCTCTCCCACCCTGGTGCCCCATACTACTATATGCTCCCCCATCCTGGTATATGCTCCCCCACCCTGGTGCCCCATACTACTATATGCTCCCCCATCCTGGTACATGCTCTCCCACCCTGGTGCCCCATACTACTATATGCTCCCCCATCCTGGTATATGCTCTTCCACCCTGGTGCCCCATACTACTATATGCTCCCTCATCCTGGTACATGCTCTCCCACCCTGGTGCCCCATACTACTATATGCTCCCCCATCCTGGTACATGCTCTCCCACCCTGGTGCCCCATACTACTATATGCTCCCCCATCCTGGTATATGCTCCCCCACCCTGGTGCCCCATACTACTATATGCTCCCCCATCCTGGTACATGCTCTCCCACCCTGGTGCCCCATACTACTATATGCTCCCCCATCCTGGTATATGCTCCCCCACCCTGGTGCCCCATACTACTATATGCTCCCCCATCCTGGTATATGCTCTCCCACCCTGGTGCCCCATACTACTATATGCTCCCCCATCCTGGTATATGCTCCCCCACCCTGGTGCCCCATACTACTATATGCTCCCCCATCCTGGTATATGCTCCCCCACCCTGGTGCCCCATACTACTATATGCTCCCCCATCCTGGTACATGCTCTCCCACCCTGGTGCCCCATACTACTATATGCTCCCCCATCCTGGTACATGCTCTCCCACCCTGGTGCCCCATACTACTATATGCTCCCCCATCCTGCCTACGCTGCTGTTGTTCAACACATACATACAAACCATAAAATAAATAAACACTCCTACTCACCTTTCCCCCGCATTAAATATTTAAATAAAATGGCGCCGGAGTCAGCGGTTGTACATATTGTACTATCTGATGCCATTTTGTTGAAGATACTGTGTGCGAATCTGTCTTCAATAAAATGACACTAGAGATCGTGGTATGCGCAGGCGCTGACTCTGGCGCTACACTCCTCCTCCTCCCTGTCACCTCGAGGCACTGGACCGCCAGTGTATTAACGCTGGATGCGTCCTTCTGCCTCCGGCCACAATGCGCGGGCTATACCGCTTCGGACAGAAGGACACATCCAGAGTTATATTATAGATTAGTCCTATGCATAGGGGATATCTCGCTGGTCACTGACAGTGCAGCTGAGGAGACTCCCATCAGTCTCGAGAATGGTGCTTTGTAGTGCCCCACCTGAATAGAGTAGAGATTGAGCATGTGCACCTTTGCGCTATTAATTTCCTACAGCACTTAGGAGATAGCTGACCACCATGCTCAGCTGCCTCCATAGAGAATAAATGGATTGTAGGAACGCATGCTCACCCTAAAGTCTATGCAGATGGGGCTCTACAGAGCACCGTTCAAGACTGGCGAGAGTCCAAGCAATCGGACATCGAGCAATCAGTAGGTTATAATCTACCCATAGGGACTTATAGACTTGGTACAATCTCTTTAAAAGGCTCCCAACAGCAAGATTCACCCCTAGGAAATATTAGAATCACCATATTATTAGTCTTCTAAGAAATGCTGTAATGTGTGCGTTAAAAAAAAAAAAAGCTACGTTATGTCCTTATTGCTCCCTGCCTGGTGTTAGCGGACTAGTCAGGGACTGCTGTCAATCATTGCTGCTGGGATCAGGCTCACAGTCCCTCCTTCTTGCACACCGAATATGCCGGGATCTCAGTCTCACCGCTGTTGCAAAGATTGACGCCAGTCGTTGACTAGTCCATTAACCACAGGCAAGGAGAGTTTTTAAACACACTTATCATTTAGGCACCACACAGGGATAATTAAAATGATATTAGGAGACTGATGAAGCGAACCTAATACATTATAGAGGAAAATCCTGCTGTCTGGGTCCCTTTAATACTGTACCATACTATCCTCTTAATTCTATTGCCTATACTCTTCTCGCAGCAAGCATTTGAAGTCATGACATATGAAAGGGTTAACATACACTTTCCTACATAATAAAAGGAGATGCTGGTCATCAGCACTCTGCCCTGAAAACAAGGGCAGAGTTGTTTCGACTGGTTTTCTTCATTATCCTGTGTGACCTGATGTAGTCACTGAGAGAACCTTGCGTTCCCTGCAGATATGGGAAAACAAAATTGTGATAACGCCTCGCAAAACATTGATGAAACCACCTTAACTGGGTTTAACCCATCCCTAACAAGTGCGACAGATGTCAAGTGTGTTTGTATGGAATGGTCTTAGTAGGGCAGCCCACAACATACACGGAAGGTGGCAGCAGTGCTATACAGCAGTGATCGGAGCTGGCTCCGATTTCTGCTGTTTGACCAAAATAACCCTGGAATCTCTGACAGTGGCCAATAAGTGACTATCCAGAGGAGGGGTGCATTCCGGTACCCATCTGCCCCCGCCACAGCAAGATCATAGGGTGCCGATAGGTTGAAATGACTGCGAGGGGTGTACTGACAGCCCAAATTGTCCCCATTTTGTAAACTTATAACACCAGGTCCTTAATAGGAGTGTGTTAATTTCACTACTTATTGTAAGGGAGCAGTCAGACGGCGGTACAAACCATACCACGAGGGGAACGCAATGCTCGGTGGTCTCACGAATCGAGCATATAGAAATACCTGAAGCTGTCACGCTCAGGCCAGAAGAGCCGCTGGCCAGTCCATGCATTGCGTTCTGAACTCGGTCACCTGATTGCGCCTTTATAGTGATCCATTACAAATCACAGGCTCAGGAAATTCAGGGCGAGTAAAGAATACAAAAATCAATACATCAAAATTGCAGTTTTATGGTTTCTGCTACTATCCAAAAAAAAAATTAATAGAAAGTGATCATAACATTGAAAATGGCAACACTTTTTTTTTTTTTTTAAACCACTAAAATATAAAAAACATTACATGCTTGGCATCGCCATTATCGCCATGACCATTAGAGTAAGGTAGCATGGTTATTTTACCACACACTAGATACCATGAAAATAAATCCCTAATAACAATGGCAGAATTGAGCTTTTTTCACAATTTCACCTCACTCCTGTATTTCAGTGCATTCGATGTTAAAAAGTTATGGCTCAGAAAAGAAAAGTAAAAAGCGAAAAAAATAAAATTGGCTGCAGCAGGAAAGAGCTACAAGCTGGAAGAACAAAGGTAAATGCAACCAAAAGATGGTCATCAAAGATGGATTATCACTTACTTTTACTTCAGGATGATCTGGTGCCACACCAAAACGGACCAAGCCAAAGGGTACCGGCAGTTTCTCATAAATATCAACAATAGCTTGTGTGTGGTGCTGCGGAGATAAGAGAGCGGCTCACTATGGCTGTAGTAATAGCAATGGTCATGGTCTGAAACCCCTGAACGTCAATACGCTGTAGGCATGTGTGCTAGCCTAAAACTTTAATCTATATTAAAATAAAATATGTATATAAAGTTAGTCCAGCTGGGCCGAGAGTGCAGAAACAGTGCAAAACGCACACATCCCCTACACATCAAAACATAAATGCCGCGTCCCTTACACTAACCAACATATAGGAAGGATTCTTCCTGGCATTACTATATGGTGACGCACGCACTCAAAATACTTTATGTAGGTGAATCAGTGGATTGACAATTCTCCTGTCAGAGGGTGATGGTATATAGTCCTTCTCCATTGTACAGACGTAAATAAGAGATTGGAACACTCTCACCCGAAATGAGGCTCAGGAGTCAGAGAGCCGGGTCTGACACAGCCGCTGCAGGCATAAAGCGTGGCGGTTTCAAGATAAGACAGCATGATGCCTGTTACCACAGCATGTTGGTATTGAGGTAGTGAACAGCCATGACATGATGCAGTGATGGTGGAAGGACTTCCCAATGAGTGAATAAGACTCCCCCGAAGAATCTTTTTCCAGAGGAAACACGTTGGGAGAAGCGCACCTTGAACCTGATGATACCCTGGGCATGTCATGGAGAAAATGGGACCGTGTGAAGGGCTATGTCAGACCCGGCTATCTGACTCCAGAGCCTCATTTCGGGCGATAATGTTCCAATCTCTTATTCGTGTACAATGGAGAAGGACTATATATCCTCACTGTCTGACAGAAGAATCTTCCATACACTGATTCACCTACATAAAGTATTTTGAGTGCATGCGTCACCATATAGTAATGCCAGGAAGTATCCCTGCTATATGTTGGTCAGTGTAAGGGATGCGGCATTTATGTTTTGATGTTTAGGGGTTGTGTGTGTTTTTGAGCGTCTTTGCCCTTTAGGTCCGGCTGGACTAATTTTATATACAAGTGCTTCTTACTAACTTAGAATATCATCAAAAAGTTAATTTATTTCAGTTCTTCAACACAAAAAGTGAAACTCATATTATATAGAGTCATTGCAAACAGGGTGATCTATTTCAAGTGTTTATTTCTGTTAATGTTGATGATTATGGCTTACAGCCAATGAAAACCCCAAAGTCATTATCTCAGTAAACTAGAATAATTAACAAAAACACCTGCAACGGCTTCCTAAACATTTAAAAAGGTCCCTTAGTCTGTTTCAGTAGGTTCCACAATCATGGGGAAGACTGCTGACTTAACAGATGTCCAGAAGGCAGTCAGTCATTGACACACTCCACAAGGTGGGTAAGTCAGGGAAGGTCATTGCTAAAGAAGCTGGCTGTTCATAGAGTGCTGTAGCCAAGCATATTAATGGAAGGTTGAGTGGAAGGAAAAAGTGTGGTAGAAAAAGGTGCACAAGCAACTGGGATAACCGCAGCCTTGAAAGGATTGTTAAGAAAAGGTCATTAAAAAATTTGGGGGAGATTCACAAGGAGTGGACTGCTGCTGGAGTCATTGCTTCACGAGCCAGCACACACAGACATATCCAGGACATGGGCTACAAGTGTCGCATTCCTTGTGTCAAGACACTCATGACCAATAGACAACACCAGAAGCGTCTTACCTGGGCAAAGGAGACAAAGAACTGGACTGTTGCTCAGTGGTCCAAGGTGTTGTTTTTTGCATTTCATTTGGAAATCAAGGTCCCAGAGTCTGGAGGAAGAGTGGAGAGGCCACAATCCAAGCTGCTTGAGGTCTAGTGTGATGTATCCACAATCGGTGATGGTTTGGGGAGCCATGTCACCTGCTGGTGTAGGTCCACTGTAGCCATCTACCAGGAAATTTTAGAGCACTTCATGCTTCCCTCTGCAGACAGGCTTTTTGGAGATGTATATTTCATTCTCCAGCAGGAATTGGCACCTGTCCACACTGCCAAAAGTACCAATACCTGGTTTACAAACAACAGTATCACTGTGCTTGATTGGCCAGCAAACTCGTCTGACCTTAACGCCACAGAGAATCTATGGGGTATTGTCAAGAGGAAGATAAGAGACACCAGACCCAACAATGCAGACGAGCTGAAGGCTGTTATCAAAGCAACCTGGGCTTCCATAACACCTCAGCAGTGCCACAGGCTGATCGCCTCCATGCCACTCCGCATTGATGCAGTAATTGGTGCAAAAGGAGCACCGACCAAGTATTGAGTGAATTTTCTGAACATACATGTCAGTAGGCCGACATTTCGGATTTTAAAATCATTTGTCAAGCTGTTGTTATAAAGTAATCTAAGTTACTGAGATAATGACTTTTGGGTTTTCATTGGCTGTAAGCAATAATCATCAACATTAACAGAAACAAACACTTGAAATAGATCACTCTGGTTGCAATGAATCTATATAATATATGAGTTTCACTTTTTGTATTGAAGAACTGAAATAAATTAATTTTTTGATGATATTCTAATTTTGTGAGAAGCACCTGCACAGGTTTTATATTTTATTTGAATATAGATTAAAAGTTACGTTTTACGCCACCACACATTGCTATGGCGTGTCACTATGGCTGTAGCATGAGACATATAGCGGCTCTATATTCAGCATTTCAGTATGATTATTACCGCTTCGGTCTCACCTGGTGATAGTGCTGCTCCGAATGATTAGATAAAAAAAAAAAAAAAAAGATGCTGTCTGATGATTTGCAATTGTAGCTTTTTTTTATTTTTTTGCACAGAAAGGCCATGTTCACACGTTCAGTATTTGGTCAGTTTTTTACCTCAGTATGTGTAAGCCAAAACCAGGAGTGGAACAATCAGAGGAAAAGTATAATAGAAACACATCACCACTTCTGTATTTATCACCCACTCCTGGTTTTGGCTTACAGATACTGAGGTAAAATACTGACCAAATACTGAACGTGTGAATGTGGCCAAAAGTTATCAGATGTATTTCAATTCCTCTGCTTGCTGTCATTCATATAAATAACCTGAAAACGTTTCTGGAGCTTAGAACTTATCACTAAGCGCCAACTTGTAAGGAGTTCAGAGGGGAATATTTTATTGTCCGTCTACAGATCGCAATGCCTGGACTGACCGATGTCTCCTGACCTGACTTAAGGCCTAACAGGTGTCTATGAGGCAGTAAGGTTGGGTCGGGTGACCCGCGGCAAGTCCAGGCACTGCGTTCTCTACGCAGACCATGAAATACGTCCTTCCGTCCTCAGGCCGGGATCACACATACGCGAGATACGGCCGAGTCTCACAGGTGAAATCCCTCATCTGGCGCCGGCACTCAGGAGCGGAGCGTGCAGCCGCACAGCAACACATGGAGCTGCACGCTCCGCTCCCAAGTGCCGGCGCCAGAGGAGGGATTTCACCTGTGAGACTCGGCCGTATCTCGCGTATGTGTGATCCCGGCCTTAGGGTGAGTGCAGACATGGGGGTGTTGGTGTTGATATTTGTAGCACATTACGTACTGAACGTGCAGTACATTGTATAGGGACGGAGCTTTCAAAACCAAATCCATAAGCAGCGGGACATTCTGCAGAAATCAGGGCTAGCTGCTGATTTTTAACCCCTTCCTCGCATGTTAGGTGCAGGTATACGGGGCTGGACATTCTCCACAACAGGAGCCCTCAGGTTGCCTTACACAGCCTCCAACAATGGCGGTCAGAGCTAGCTAGTGGATGGATGGATGTATGGGGTCCAAGGCTTTGTCAGACCACTGTGGCTGGAACAATGATACACCTATGAGGCCCTGCCTGTGGATGAGCTTCATCGCAGATCTCACAATCACAGGTTTCTGTAACCGAGGTAAGGAGGGGGGGAATTGGACAAAAATAAGTTTGAAAAAAAATAAACATTTATATATTTTAGAAAATATATTTTTTAAAAATCTAGAATTTCAAATCACCCCAATTTCCATAAAAAACAAGCATATTCGGGATTGCCGAATCTCTACATTTTCTTTGTAATTTAAAATGGTTTATCCCATTTAGCGAATGCTATAAATAAAATAACCAAAACATTATTTTTTTTTTGCCACATTACAAAGAAATTGTATAAAAAGAAGTGACTCAGTCGTGTGTTATGGGTCTGAAAAAAAAAGACAAACCAATTATTTATTTATTTTTTTTAATAGCCATAAAATATAAAAAAGACCTGCATAAATTTGGTATCACCGTAATTATACAAACATGCAGAATTAAGCCTCGAGGTCAGCGATTGCTGAATAAACTGCAGCACGCTTACTATTTTGATGGGATTTTACCCTTTGATACCAGTTACCTGTGGCTATCCTCAGTCTCATCAGTGTCCCCATGTATTGAGCCCTAGTGCTGCGCTTCTGAGTGTAAACTAGGAATCCTCTGTAACACCCTACGGATACGTGCACACGTTGAGAATGTGGTCAGTTTTTTTACATCAGTATCTGTAAGCCAAAATCAAGAGTGGGACAATCCAAGGAAAAGTAGAATAGACACACACTGGGACACTCGTTTTCCGCAGGGTCAACAGGCTGCAGTTTGCATGACGTATGAGAAAAATGCTCACGTGTCACGTGAAAGGACTTCTTGCTTTAAAAAAAATCATCATCATTCTTGGCAGCACATCGTCCTGTGTAAACATGACCTGTGCTGCCGAGAAAAAAGGCAGCTTATCCGTACTGAACGACCTAATACGATTTGTTCTGCATCTTAAGCGCGTTCAACCTATGTAAACAGGGTATTAAATGACCGCCGAATGGTAGACATGTTTCCGATTCGAGGCCGTTTGGCCCATACCCCTTACACAGGCTGGTGCTGCTCCATGTAATCACTGCATATCAGCACTGATCATGAGTAGTGATGAGCGAGTGTACTCGTTGCTCGGGTGTCCTCCGAGTATTTTTTAGTGCTCGGAGATTTAGTTTTCATCACCGCAGCTGAATGATTTACAGCTATTAGCCAGCCTGAGTACATGTGGGGGTTGCCTGGTTGCTAGGGAATCCCCACATGTATTCAAGCTGGCTGACTCGCTCATCACTACTCATGAGAGTTGGGGGTGATCTGTGGCTCGGTGGTCCATAAGACTGACAGCCCCACTAGGCGCTGTGTCCTCAGCTAGGTGATGGGGGGGCTTACCTTTAGCAGGTGCTGAGCTGTGTAGAATCCCGCGGGGCCGCTGCCCACGATACAGATCCGGGGAGGCTGGCACCTGGTAGAAAGTCTGCGTTCTGCACCTGAACATCAGAGACATCAGGTTACACCAGTCCTGTGAGCACAACACGTAGATCCTGGCAGAAAGGAACACAATCACATGGCCCTGGAGCTCTGTACCATCCATGGCAACGAGGGGCATTGGCACAATACAGTGTGAGCCCGGCATATACTGTTTTTACTGCTAAAGTAGTATAATATGCTGGGACTTGTAGTACCATCCCCTGCTCTTACTCTCTGTAGCTGCTCCTCCATCAATACAAGAGTCTTACCCACACGTCTAGTTGTGCCAAGCAGCGGGCAGCGAGGAAGGCGCCACAGCCAGCTACACGGGGGAGACATGCCGACTGCCAGGCCCCACTGCAGCCGGGGACTGTGGTAGGAGCTCCGCCCCGCCCATACTCCTCCCTGCCGGCAAGGCTGAACTCTGACAGATGGCGTTCAGCTTCCATGGAAACGGCTCTCCCGGGCGCATGTGCAGTCACGGTGGCCTTGGACATTAGTTCTTACGTTCCTGCGGCCCCGCCCTCTAGTGTCAGAGCTGGAGTATTACCAGCGTGGAATTGTGCCCTATCACGTCACATTTCCTAAACACTGTAATGCGCAAGGTCTCAGAAGCTGCAGCCGCCAGAATAATAAAGTGACCCACCACACATGCGCAGAAATGGAGGGAGCTCAGGGAGTCATAGGGTGCCCCATGTGCCATTAGCTGCTGGTGTCAGAGATGGCGCTCCTCCCAAACTGACATGAGAAAGCATGCCCCCCTAAGCTATACTGGGACCACCGCCTGTTGCCATATGTGCCTGCTATAATGCACAGATAAGGCCGTAGTAATGAATTCCAGACCCCAAAAAGCAGCAGGTAACAACATTAGACCTCTATATAATTGTTCTGAACAAACACCAATTATCCCAGACCCCTAAATTATTTGATACCACAGACCAGACTCCAAAAATTAATTTTGGCCCCAAAATTCATTTAGACTCGAGGCCAGATCCCCTCAAATTAATTTTCTGCTATCCCTCTGCCTGCTGTAGCTTCAATGGCTGTAGTTGTGGCGCTGAATTATTGCGTATCTTGTGAAAAGGCAGTAAACAGGGTGGCATGACCAGGGCAGGTTTCAGACAAAGTGGGGCCCTGGGCAAAATTTAATGAGGGGCCCCAAATACATATTGCACCATCACACAGAAAGATTTCTGTTGTATTTACAAGTGCTGCGTTCAGGCCGCTGAATGAGCGCGATCGACAATATTGAAGTCGTCCGACGCTTGTTTCCCTCTTTAGGCCAGGTGCACACGTTCAGTAATTGGCAGAGCTTTGGACGCAGCACATGTCCGCTGCCGGCTATTGAACGCAGGTGAATCCGCATGTAATCGCCGAACCACACGAATACATTAGACGGGGGAAATGTATCTTGTGAAGGCTCGCCTCTACGCAAGATAAATATACATGCTGCGGTCTGGAGAGATGCGCCGCATGTCCGTCTCCGCAGGTGAGCTACGGGCATCTGTGCATGCATAGTGGAGATGGGTTTTCTTGAAATCATCCACTATGCTGTAACATCTAGATGCTGCACAAGCACGCAGCGTCCAACCTGCATTGTTCACTGACCTTGTGCACCTACCCTTACTCTGCCTGAGGAAGAATGATTCGTACAGATAGTCCTCAATACAGTATCATGCAGGTCCCATATAATACATATAGTAAAATGCACTCCCCATGGTCCTTTGCACGTGGAAACACAAGAAGCAATGGAATGAAACTGAAAGGGAGAATATACAGATTAGATATTAGAAAAAAACTTTTGACAGGGAGAGTGGGTGATCAATAAGTGGAACAGGCTGCCATAAGAGGTGGTGAGTTCTCCTTCAATGGAAGTCTTAAAACAGAGGCTGGACAGACATCTGTCTGGGATGGTTTAGTGAAAACTGCGCTGCATTGAGCAGGTGATTTGATACAATGGCCCTTGAGGTCCCTTCCAGCCCTAACATTCGAAGACACACTGGTGTCAACCGTGGCGCATGTGGTTTGTGGACCCACTGTGCCACGGACCGGACCTACCCTGGAGGGGCATGAGTAAGCAGCTACATAGGTGACATAGGTGTTCACTGGAGTCTCTATTGGTGAGATAAGGCTTATGTGGAAGATAGCTGCCAGGCGCCAATCTAGGGCGATGTCGGGCAGTATCAACTGACCTCAAGGGTCTAAACCATTTTACTCAGATTCCTAGACAGGGCAGGATAGCCACTAGGACAGGTTCAGACTATGCAGTCTCCGGATTGCAGACAGGACAGCCACAGGGACAAGTTCAGACTGTGCCGATAGGAAAGCACATGAACAAGTTGAAATTGTGTCGACAGGATGGCCAGAGGGACAGGTTCAGACTGTGCCCACAGAACAGCCACATAGTTAGGTTCAGACTGTGCCGACCGGACATCCACAGGGACAGGTTCAGACTGTGCAGTCTCCGGATAGCAGATGTGATGGCCAAAGGGACAGGTTAGACACAATGGTTTCAGAAAACAGTTCAAGTACCTCAGATGCAGTTTCAGGGTACAGACACCGCCGAAGCGGAGACAGCAAAAAGGACTAAGTTTACTGGGCTACTGGGACACAGGATACAGGGCTGGTCACACCAGAACCAGGGAATAACATTCAGGCTGTGGCCATCCTGGGACCAGGGGACCTCTCAACTCACTAGTCTAGTAGCGCACCTTACTAACTAATGATTCAATATGTTGCTCAGCGACTCCATAGAGGAGAGGGAGTTTTTTATACAAGATGCCTCCCAGCTATTCTCTGGGAGCCATCTTGGAGATGTACTACATTATACTAAATGCCTCTCAGCAACAAGCTGAGGGCAATTAGTATATGTGCGCATTGCCCCTTAAAGAACATGTGAGCACTCGCACGTGAGTACTAGGCACTCCGCCGTGCGCCCACCATGAAGCAAGAGAGAGAAGCCAGGAGACCATGCTGCTGGGCTGCGGCGTCCCTGCATGGAGGGGGAAGGGGGCAGGGGGCAACGTTCAGTGGCGCCAGCTGTAGCGCTACAAAAATGTAATTATTTTTTCTTCACTGCCCAATTATATAAAAATTCTATGAAACACCCATGGCATCATTATGATCACTGCACCCTTAGTTGAATTCATTGGGAGGTATAGTTTGTAAAATGGGGTCACTTTTGGGGGTTTCTACTGTTCTGGCACCTTAGGGGCACTTCGAGTGGATCACAGCACCTGCAAACCACTGTAAAATCTGCACTAAATGATGGCGCTCCTTCCCTTCTCAGTTTCACACTGTGCTCCAAAAGCAGTTTCTGAATACATGCAGGGTATTGTCGCACTCAGAAGAAATTCCACAGCAAACTGAGAGGTCCATTGTTTCCTATTAGCCCTTATGAAAATGTAAAATTTGCAGCTAAAACAATATTGCACTGCTAGATGAATTAATTGAGAAGTGTAGCTTGTAAAATGACACCAATTATGGGGCGTTCTGCTGTTCTGGCACCTCAGGGGCTCTGCCAATGTGACATGGCACTCTCAAACCTTTCCAGCAAAATCTGAAACTCCAATATGGTGCTTTTTCCCTTCTTTGCATTGTGCCTCAAAAGTGCTTTTTGACCACATACGGGGTATTGGTGTACTTATGAGAAATTACACTACAAATTGTATGGTGACATTTCTCCTGTTACCCTTGTGAAAATAAAAAAATTAGAAATAAAAGAACATTTTTGTGGGAAAAAATTAGATTTTTTTATTTTCACGGCTCTACGTTATAAACTTCTGTAAAGCATCTTGGGATTGAAGGTGCTTACCATACATCTAGATACATTCCTTGAGGGGTCTAGTTTCCAAAATGGCATCACTTGTGGGGGTTTCTTCTGTTTAGGCACATCAAGGGCTCTCCAACCCCAACATGGTGTCCTCTAATGATTCCAGCCAATTTTTCATACATAATCAAACAGTGCTTCTGAGTCCTGCCGTACGACCAAACAATAGTTTTCCCCCACGTATGGGATATTTACGTGCTCAGGAGAAATTGCATAGCAAATTTTGCTGTCCATTTTTTCCTATTACCATTGTGAAAGTAAAAACAATTGTGTCTAAAGTAAAATATTTGCGAAATATTAGAATGGTGTCACTTTGGGGTATTTTCCATCATATAGACCCCTCAAAGCCACTTCAAATGTGATGTGGTCCCTGAAAAACATGCAGAGTACTACATGTTTGAACCTGAAATTCATGACATCAATGGTCAGAGCGTAGTGGTCAATGACATCACAAGGGGTGCAGCCCCTGTAAACTGAGTGCTGGGACCTATAGCTTCCAGACAGTCACAAAAGCAAACATCTCATTTTTGGGTCAATGCACACTTAGAATTTGAATGATAAAGAACAGAGTAGGCAAGCAATTTGTATTTTGTGGCTGAAGGTGACTGATAATGTCATTCGTGGGGATATGGCGGGTAATGTCATTACAAGTGCAACCATAGCCAATTTATAAGTCACGGCAAGCATCTCCTGCATATATCTGATATTGATAAAAGGTGCAAAGAATGGCACATGGCCATAAATCATGGTATACACAATATTAGCTCCCATATTTGTGAGTGATAATCGAGAAAAGAGTCTAGAGAAGGTGATTCATTCTGCAATTGTATTCCTCAATTTGGGCTTTTATTTATTTACTTCTGTTTGATTCTAGATGCAGAAGAAGCTGACGAGACTACAAAGTGGTCCGTAAATGTCATGTAATCCTGAGTGAGCCTGGATCATTATATTAGATCCTGTCTGAAGTGCTCATCACCAGTTCAAAATAAAAGAAATTCCACTTTGAGAAATTGATTCTTTTATTTTCTATCATACGATTGCTACTTGATATTTCAAAATACACAGTGCTCATAAAAAATAAATTAAGATGGATATTAGAATAGTTCAAATTCATGGCATCAGTCATAAATATGTGAAATCTTCCAAATGAATGTTGTGAAGGAGCATTTACTGTATATTACAGTGCAGACGTTATTATACAAAGAGAAATAAAAAATAATCTGTAACAACTGGAACATTTTCAAAAAGAGCAATTTTTGGAATGAAATCCTTGACCTATACTTAGTAATAGCCAATAAGATTCCTAAAATACCAAAAAAAATAGCAACGTGACTTCAGTTTTGAGACATTATTGCACTTTTTACTTTGTATTCTTTGGTCAACACACAACATCCTTTATCTTCAAACATTTATGAATTTCACATCAAAAATATACAATGCCATATATTGATGGGTAAACACACATTTTTAATTTATGAAGGAAAGAAATGAAAAAAAGAAAATAAATGTGAATTTGTTTGTCTTTCTGCACAGATCCGCTGCAAGCCCCCACTTTAAACAAATATGGACTTGCAATAAACAGATATAACTGATAAAAAGGGGAATTGGATTGTTATAAAAGGGCATTTTTTAGCTTTTTGCTTGGTTTCCTCTGCATGTACACAAAGCAATGTTAAATTTCTTATGGAGCAAATTGCCTTTTAGCCAGTATCAAACCATATAATGTACTAGTTCATTTTAGAAATCAATTCTTCATATGCTCAAAATCAGAGGTGCACAGACTTTTCACAATGTTAAAGCGAACCTGTCAGCCAGATTTTGCTAAGTAAACTACAGGCGTTGTCATGTTGGCTCTGTTAAACTGATTGAAATGATAACCGTGTTGAAGAAATCTGTCTTGTGGTCCTTGTGTAATCAGTATTAGAATTTTTCAGCTAATGAGATGCTCATGCTTTAGGGCGGGACTGTAGGCAGAGTCTTATTTTGGTGCTCTAGCACAAAGGAACCAAGAAAACACCTGACCACATGCCCACCCCTGAACTGCGAGGACCTTGGTGAGATCAGTGCTGCACCGTGAGGTCACTGCAGTTCAGGGGCCTGGCTGGGAACTCAGCCTCAGTGACCGGCAGAAACCTTGATGATGTCACCGCCAGTCACTGATGCTGCACTCACAGCAGCTCATTCCTCAATGGTTCTCAGCTTGGATGGTCGCATCTTGGCACCGTCCTGGTTGAAAACTGTTTCTCCCAGACATGGATTACGTCGTGGGACAGATCAACGGACAGGTGAGCGATATGGTTATTTCTTATTTTTGCTTTAATAAAGGACGACCATGGCTTCAGTGGAATGGGTAATGACGTGAGTATGGTTTAATTTAGAATCATTAAAAGAGTCTGTGTCATTCTTTCAAATTAAGGACTTTATTCTGGTCATGTGTTTATTTACAATATAAATATAAGATTAGTAATGGATAGATGTCTTATAAATACCTCTCCATTACTAAGTCGTGGGCTTGATGATACCGGACAATACAAAGGTGACATCAACCCCACAAATATGTACACCACTTGCCACCGCCACAGGGCAAATTGGAAGTGCCGGGCAAAGTGCCAGTATTGGTGCATCTAATAAATGTACATTTTCTGGGTGGTTGCTATTTTTAGGCTGGGGGGCCAATATCCATGGCCCCTTATCAGCCTGAGAATACCAACCCTCTGCGGTCAGCTTTAGCTTGCCTGGTTGTCAAAAATAGGGGGGACCCCATGCAATTTTTTTAACTATGTATTTAAATAATTAAAAAATATGATTTGAGGACCCCTGTATTCTTGACATCCAACTATGCAAACGCTGACAGCTGAGGGTTGCAGCCCGCAGCTGTCAGTTTTGCCTGGCTGATTATCAAAAACACAAGGGAACCCCACATCATTTTTTTGGGGGGGTCCCCATTTTAATAACCAGGAAAGGCTATGTATACAGCTTTGAGCTGATATTAATAGCTTGGGAACCTTTATGAATATTGTCTCTTTCCCGGGATATTAACATCAGCCCCCCGCCGTCGGCTTTCCCTCTGCTGATTATGACAATTGCAGGGGAACCCCCACACATTTTTTTTAAATTACTTTTTTAATTGTCAACAAGAACAGTAAGGTCACCTGAGTTCGTAGCAGCTGTTTCTCTTGCTTTGCAAATGCCAGTGCCGGACTGATGAACGGCCGCGAGTCTGTCACTCGGCACTCCGACATCCAACAGTCTGGCACTGGAGATAACGTGAAACCCGATGGCTTGAACTCAGGTAACCAGAGTTCAAAGCCCCCGAGTCTCCCAGCAGCTGCGAGGCCCGGAAACCTCATATGAAACTTTGAGGGATATTTTAAGGTTACCTTGAGTGTGTATTTTACTGTACTTGTTAATAAATAAATTAAAAAAAAATGAAAAAAATGGAGTGGGGTACCCAACACTTTTCATAAACAGCTGAGGGAAAGTCAACAGCTGTTGGCTGATGTTAATATTCTGGGAAAGAGAAATAATCATAAAGGTTCCCAGACTATTAATATCAGTTCACAGCTATTTGCTTAGCCTTTCCTGGTTATTAAAATGATGGACCGCCCCAAAAAATGATCTGGGGTCCCACTATATTTAATAACCAGCAAAGGCTAGGCTGAGAGCTGCGGGCTGATATTAATAGCCTAGGAAAGGGCCATGGATATTGGCCCCTCCCAGACTAAAAACATCAGCTCTCAGCTGCCCCAGAAATAGCACATCCATATCCTGCGTCAAATCAGGCACTTAGCCTCACTCTTCCCACTTGCCCTAGTGCAGTGGCAAGTGGGGTGATAGTTAGGGGTTGATGTCACCTTTGTGTTGTCAGGTGACATCAAACTCAGAGGTTAGCAATGGAGAGTCGTCTATGAGACACCTATCCATTACTAACTCTGTAGTCATATTGTGTAAAAAAAAAAAACACACACAGAATCCCATACATTACTGATCCTTTAGTTATATTGTTAATAAGCACACAGCCAAAATATATTCCTTTAATTGAAAGAAAAACACATAGTCCTTTAATTAATCTAAATTAACTCATACGCATGTTATCGCCCAGTCCACAGAAGTCAGGTATAATTTTAATCAGTATAACGGCACCAACCTGACACTGTGTGTAGGTTAGTCAGCACAATCCTGCTGACAGGTTCCCTTTAAGATGATGAGGGTGAGATGGCAGGTCAAACCCACCTTCAGCCATGTCTTATTTTACAAATCATTGAATTTCTTGTTTTCACCTGACACTGATAGACTGGACTCACTATAGGATTATTCCAATCATTCTTCCAGATGTCCCAAACACTCTGACGGGGCCTTCAACAGAGTAAATTATTCTAGCTCAGTCCTCAGCAGTCGAATCCCTGTTCTTCTTGCATAGTTACTTGTTGTGAACTCTGTTTTCAGGCTCCCTCTTGTGGTCACTGGTGGTATGGTGTGACTTTTGCTTTGGGCTCCCCCTGGTGGCTTTGTTTGTTATCCTGCTGGTCTCTGGCTATCAGCTGGTTCGTTATCCTCTGGGAGGTTCCTATATAGCTCTGTTTTACTTCCACTTGTTGCCGGCTGTCGATGTAATCAGTGCTACTCAGATTCCTTCTGACTACCTCGCTCCCAGTCCATCCAGGACAAGCTAAGTTTTGTTTGCTCATTTTTTGATCAGCAGTGTTTATCATGTTTTCTTGTCCAGCTTGCTAAAATGTGATTCCCTCGCTTGCTGGATGCTCTAGTGGACTGAGTTTCTCCCCACACACCATTAGTTGGTGCGTGGGTTCTTGAAATCTCAGGATGGATATTTTGTAAGGGTTTTTTATTGATCGCATAGACCCCTGCTCTATTTTCTGCTTTCTAGTACTAGTGGGCCTCTTTTGCTGAATCTGATTTCATCCCTACGTATGTGCCTTCTTCTTACTTCACCGTTAATATTTGTTGGGGGCTTCTATATCTTTGGGGATTATTTCTCTGGAGGCAAGCGAGGTCTTTCGTTCTCTTTAGGGGTAGCTAGTTCCTCAGGCTGGCTCGAGACGTCTAGGAATTTTTTAGGCACGTTCGCTGGCTACCTCTAGTTGTGTTGGATAGGTTCAGATTTGCGATCAGTCCAGTTACCATCTCCCTAGAGCTTGTCCTTAGTTTATTCACTTGCTGGTCTATTCGTGATCCTCAGCCACTAAGGATCATAACAGTTACTTTCCTCAGTTGAATCACCCTTCAGACTGTTTGGGACTTCTGGAAGAATGATTGTCTGAAGAGGAAAAGGTGACAGTTACCATAAGTCCTGTATCATGTCCGGAGACGTATCTAGGTTTTCTGGCACTCGAGGCAAGAATTCAGTTTGGCGCCCTCACCCCCAAGCACATATGCGATTTGCACACATAGTCACGTGCCAACGAGCTGTTCCCCCCCAATTTTCTCAATGTTCAGTGAAAAACTGAGAGAAGCAGGAAGAAAAATTAGTTGCCACGTGACTGGAAGATTGAAAATCACATACGAGTGAAGTAGCCATGTGATGACTTCTGGGACCAGCAAACAGAGCTGAATCCTGACAGTGACTTTATTACACGCTGTTAGAATTGGCTGCAGGGCTGCATTTTATATTTAGGCTATGTGCACACGTTGCGGATTTGCCTCTGGAATTTTTTGTGCGGATTCTACATCTCTTGGCAGAAAATGCAGGTGCGGATTTGATGCGTTTTTAATGCAGATTTTGTGCAGATTTGCTGCGGATTTACTGCGGATTTCTATAATGGAATGGGTACAAGAACGCTGCAGATCTGCACAAAAGAAGTGACATGCTACTTCTTTTAATCCGCAGCGTTTCCACACTGAATTTTCCGCACCATTAGCACAGCATTTTTTTTTTCATTGATTTACATTGTACTGTAAATCACTTGCGGATCTGCAGCATTTCTGCACGGTAAAAAACGCTGCGGATCTGCAGGAAATCCGCAACGTGTGCACATAGCCTTAATGGGTGCATCGATGTTTGAGATGAAAGTCTGCAGTCACTATAGGTGGCTGTAAGCTTCTGAATTCTCACACACCATGCCATGCACACTTTTAGGATTCTCCCTTGCACAATTATGAGATTTGAATACTTCTGGCCAAATTCCGACTAGATGTGTCCGGACTCACTCAGTTCATTTTCATTGAGTGAGGCCACATATATCTAGTTAGCATGTGACCGCATATATGCAAATTTCCGAAACCAGAGAATCCTGACAGCATGGAGTGCGCACTGTGAGAATTCAGAAGTAATATATAATGACTGCAGTTCTCATCACAAACTTGGACATCCCCTTTAATGTTTCTAACATAAATAAAAATATGAGCATTAGTCAGTATCACAAAAAAAAAAATTTACATCCAGGTACTTTATGGATTATTTCGTCTCTCTGGAGTAATTCTCTTTCTTTTCTTCATCTTGTCCAGACGCCATGATGAGTTTTCTCATCCACAACCCTCTCTGCAGACCTCCATCTTCTCCGGTCTTCTGCAGGATATCCCCGCATGGTGCCCTTAAAGATAGCAGTGTAATTGTAATGCTCCTGAATAAAAATATCTGTCCTAAGCTGAGCCCCTGAATAAATAATTGCCCCTCACTATATTCTCTCCATAAAATATGACCCCCACACTGTCCCTCTTATGGTACATGCCCTCTACACAGTCCTCTCCTTTCCATACTGTGCTCCCTTTTCACACACACCCTCCTGGGCTTACTATCCCTTCTTGTCTGTGACCTTACACCGTTCTTCCATGCTACCCCCCCACACTACTCAGTCTTTATTCTGTAACCATTCACACTTTTTTCCCCCATACTGTCTCCTCGCACTATTCCCCTCAATAGTCTCACACATTTCCCCCTCGCTCATACTGTCTTCTCACACTTCCATCCCTATGTTAGCCATACTGTCTCCTGACATATTTACCCCCTCAGTGTCTAATCTGACTCCTCCCACATCCCCACTCTCCATACTGTGTCCCCATCAGGGCCGGACTGGGACTAAAATTCAGCCCTGGCATTTGAAGTTACACAGTCCCACTTGTCACATGGTGACTGTATAATATCTTTGTACACTTGTAGGTTGCAAGAAGTGAGGGGAGTGTAACACGACTACTGTATATAACATATAATTACAGCTGTATCCAGCATTACAGCTCAGTCGTATTTATGGCTTTTAGTTGCAGTACCAAGAAAAGCCGCTACTTTACCTACATAACTGGATCTTATAGATAATGAAGGGATTGAGATGACCAAAGGCTATGGAACCTCATTCTGATGCTCCATAAACTTTGCCTACAGCCACTTTTGGTTCCGCTGCGCAGCACGAGACCCGGTGACTCTGAATAGCGGTGACATCAGAAACTTCACCGCTCTTCAGATATTCCGGGTCTTGCGCTGAGCTCGGCAACTGTGAAGAGGGTTATTGTTACTACAGTCACCACTCTTCAGAGTCGCTGGATCTCGCCAGGTCTGGGCTAGTAGTGGGGGTGTTTGATAGACACCTCTCCATTACTTACACAGGTATTGATAGCAGCTGACATTACGCAGCTGACATCAACCCTAAAAATCATTACACATACCAGAATTAAATGCTCTGGCGGCTGGGAAAAGCAGTAGAGTTAGCGCTATTCCCAGGCGCTGGGTGCTAACTAAAACTGTCATCATCCTTGCCTGGTCTCCCTGTGAAGCATTTCTGCTGTATTTACATGCACTGATCTCAGGCCATTAAACGAGTGTGATCGACAATACTGAAGTCGTTCGCTTGTTTCCCGGCCTCTTTACACCAACTGAGAAAGAATGAAGGGAACAAAACAATCACAATTAGATCAATCTGTCCCCATACAATATCATGTTATCAGCAGCATATCTACAGTTTACACCGGCGATGTGCTGTTGAGAACAAGGATTTCTGTTCCCACATAAACAATCCAATCACTTGATGAATAGGCAGCATTTTGCTTGTTTAGTATAATACACCCCATAGTCTTCCATATATTATAATGTGCACCTCAGTCCTCCATATAGTATAATACACTCCTCAGTCCTCCATATAGTAGAGTACACTCCTCCATATAGTATAATACACTCCTCATAGTCCTCCATATATTAAAATTCACTGCACTTCCTCCATATAGTATAATACACTCCTCAGTCCTCCATATAGTATAATGTACTGCCACAGTCCTCCATATAGTATAATACACTCCTCAGTACTCCAAATAGTATAATACATTGCTCATAGTGCTCCATATAGTATAATGCCCCACCATTGTCATCCATGTAGTACAATTCACTTCCCATAGTATAATGCACCCCATAGTTCTTCATATAGTATAATGTATTCCTCATAGCCCTCGATACAGTATAATGCAGCCCACATATAGTATAATGATGCCACCCCAGAGTATAATGCAGCCACCCCAAAGAATATATTGTAGCCCCCTGAGTATAATGTAACCCCCCAGAGAATATAATGCAGCCCCCTCATATAGTATAATGCAGCCCCTGCATATATAATATATGGTAGCCCCCTCATAGAGCATAATGCAGCCCCCATAGAATATAATGTAGCCCCTCCATAGAATACAATGCAGCCCTCCTCATATAGTATAATGCAGCTCCCCATAGAATATAAAGCAGCCCCTTCGTAGAGTGTGATGCAATCACCCCTCATAGAATATAATACAGCCCCCCATAGAATATAATGTAGCCCCCAGAGAATGTAATACAGCCCCCCATAGAATATAATACAGTCCCCCATAGGATATAATACTGCACCCCATAGAATGTAATACAGCCCACCTCCCCATAGAATATAATACAGCCCCCCGTAGAATATAATGTAGCCCCCAGAGAATGTAATACAGCCCCCATAGAATGAAATACAGCCCCCCCATAGAATGTAATGCAGCCCTCCCACATAGAATGTAATACAGCCCTCCCCCATAGAATGTAATACAGCCCCCCATATAGTGTAATGCAGCCAGCCACCATAGAATGTAATGCAGCCAGCCACCCATAGAATGTAATGCAGCCAGCCCCCATATAATGTAATGCAGCCAGCCCCCATATAATGTAATGCAGACAGCCCCCATAGAATGTAATACAGCACAGCCCCCATAGAATGTAATGCAGCACAGCCCCCATAGAATGTAATGCATCACAGCCCCCACAGAATGTAATGCAGCCAGCCACCATAGAATTTAATGCAGCCAGCCCCCATAGAATGTAATGCAGCCAGCCCCCATTGAATGTAATGCAGCCAGCCCTCCATAGAATGTAATGCAGCCAGCCACCCATAGAATGTAATGCAGCCAGCCCCAATAGAATGTAATAAATTCCCCACATAGAATGTAATACAGCCCCCCCAATAGCCCCACAATCCAGTTATCACTCATTTATATATTTAAAAAAAAAACCACTCTCCTCACCTCTCCTCGTGCCCCGCGCTGCTCCCGGCTCCGGTCTCAGCAGCTGCAGTTTGCCCGCCCGACACACAGCAGGTATGCGATGATATGATGTCATCGCGCACCCGCAGTGTCAGAGGCAGAGCAGGGAATGATTGGAGAGGGAGCGACAGCAGACGCTCTCTCCTCCATCATTGCATTCAACTGTACCGGCGTCATAGATGCCAGTATAGTTGAATGCAGTGGCGCTGGCGGGGGGATGAGTCAACGCTGGGGGGGAGTTGGCTCTGGCGAGCGGCCCACTACTGCCACCGACCCTTCTGGTATTTGCCAGAAGTGCCCGATGGCCAGTTTGGCCCTGCATACCACCCTGTGCTGCTGGTAAGTAATCCAGTACTACAGTATGTTGTTTAGTGACTATAATAAGTTGGTTTTGGACAGCAACAGTAGTATTAAATATTATGCCCCTTTATCTGCCACTAGTCTGTTTAACCAGCTTGTAGTGCGATGTGTGGATCCATGATGGCCTTCCTTCCATCTTTACTGACGCAGGAGTGATAAGGAGGACTTGATAGGGACCGTCATACAAGGGTTTTAGTCCGTGTTTTCTGACATGCCTTTTCACGACCACAAAATCACCAGGCTTCAAGTTGTGACAAGTGTTGGTTTCTGCTGAATCTGGAAGGGAAGAAGAAACTAGAGCATGGGTGTTAGCAAGATTTTTACTAAGCTGAATAACATATTGAACAGCACGGTCAGTCTCTTCTGATAACTGCTGAGGCTGAAAATTTGAAACTGGGGACCTGGTACCAAACAATATCTCATATGGGGACAGGCCATGTTTTGCAATAGGGGTAGTACGAATGTGGTACAGTACAATGGGTAGGAGCTCTCGCCATGAAGCTGTAGTCTCCTGCATCATTTTGGTCAATTGTCCCTTCAGTGTGCCGTTCAGTCTCTCAACTTTCCCACTGGATTGTGGATGGTACGGAGTACGGAGGGCTACAGTGGATCCAAGCATTGTCAGAACCTCCTGATATACATGAGAAGAAAAAGCCGGACCTTGGTCACTTTCAACGACTTCTGGAACACTATATCTGCATATGACTTCCATCACCAGTTTCCTTGCTGTAGTTCTTGCAGTCATGTTGGTAACGGGGAATGCTTCCGGCCAACTGGAGAACATGTCGACAACCACCAGACAATATTCATACCTTCCAGACTTAGGCAACGTGATGTGGTCCACCTGGAGCCTTTGCAAAGGATAGTCGGGCTTAGCAAGGTGCTTCGGGGGTACACATTGAAATTGACCGGGATTGCAGGTCTGACAGATGTTACCTGCACGGTTGAGTGCTGTCAGGACTGTAGAAATACCTGGAGCCCAGGAGAATTTTTGTACTAGGGCAAGGGCCTGTTTTTTTCCTCAATGTGTGGGCCCATGTGCCCACGTGGCAATAGCAGGGTACATCCGCTTATGGAGGCACACAAGTTGGTCCTTTTTCCAGAGACCATTGTCCAAACGTGCTGCATCAGCCTTCCACTGCTTCACTTCTTCCTTTGGGGACATTCTCTTCATCGTCATTAATCGGTCTTGTGGGGTCCGACAGATAACCTCAGTCTGGCATAGATCATCAGGTTCCTGTAGAGTCATTGTTTCTTGTAACTGTTTACGCTGAGTGCGTGTGGTCACCATAGTTGGTATGGTTGGTTCAACGGGTAGGAGAGCAGCAGCTTTTGCTTGCATATCCGCAAAGGCGTTACCAACTGTCTGTGGACTGTTCCTAAGACCGTGCGCCTTGACCTTGATAATGGCTACCTGAGTAGGTAATTTGATTGAGTCCATGAGGGTTTTAACAGCTTCAGCATTCTTCACTGGAGTAATAAACCCTCGATTGGCCCATAGGGCTCCGAAATCATGCGCAATACCAAATACATACTGTGAGTCCGTGTATATATTCGCCCGCCTGTCTTTGGCCAGAACACATGCAGTAGACAGAGCCTGAAGTTCTGCTTCTTGTGCTGGCTGTGAGGGCGGGAGCGCAGCTGCATGCACTACAGTGTCTTCCGTAGTAACAGCGTATCCGGTGTGGAATCTGCCAAACTCATCAGCATATCTTGAACCAACCGTGTATAACACCAGATCAGGATTTGGAAGTGGATTTTCACTGACATTTGATGGAGTAGCTGTCTCATCAGTCAGGAGTTGGGAACAGTCATGTTGGAGGTAATCCTCATCACTGCCATCCTTCTTGGGGACCGGCAGTAAAGTAGCGGGGTTGATTGTAGTACAGCGATGCAACTTGACGTAGTCAGGCAAAAGGAGTGAACACTGCAGCCGCAAGTGTCGTTATGCAGTCAAATGTCTTGGCTGTTGGAGTGTCAGTATTGCCGCAATATCATGCGGGGCAACAATGTGCGTCTCATGTCCAAGAATTATGTCTGAAGTCTTGTCAAGCAGCGAGTGAGTGGCGTGAACTGCCCTCATACAACTTGGTAATGCCCGGGCCACAGGGTCGAGGCGGGCCGAATAGTACCCCACTGGTCGTTGCCTATTGCCATGCGACTGTGTGAGCACCCCTGCTACGTGTCCTTCATTCTCAGACACATACAAATGGAACGGTCGAGTATAGTCTGGGATGCCCAAGGCAGGGGCGGAAGCAATAAGCCACTTTAATTCAGAGAAGGCATTATAAAGGCTTTCCATACAAACCAGTGATCTTTCCTTATAGTTCATTATACCGTCTTTTAAGGCATTGTAGAGGGGTTGCAGTATGCGGGATGCGTCCGGTATCCACTGACGACAATAAGTACATAGTCCAAGAAAACGCTGGAGTTTAGTTTCATCTTTCGGAAAAGAAAGGGAGCTGACGGCTATCTTTCTTTCTTTTGTGAGGTGTCTGACACCTTGAAGGAGACAGTGACCCAAAAATATCACTGGACCAAGGCAGAACTGAAGTTTCGAGGCTGAAACCCGACAGTTCAGATCTGCTAGATACTTGAGGAGGCTAACAGTGGCAGCAAAGGCTTCCTGCTCTGTTCGTGCACACAACAAAAGATCATCCACATACTGAAGCAGTGTGACATAGGGGTGATCTAACTGCCAGGATAAAAGACACTCGCCCATATTTTTTGCAAACTGATTGGGACTGTTTGGGGCCACTTGTGGCATAACTGTCCACGTCAATTGTCATCCCTGATAAGTGAATGCAAACAGAACCTAGCACGGCGGAGCTGGGGAGTGAGATTCCCAGACATAGGGTTAAAAGGGATATTGGAGTAGGGAACTGAATTTGTGTACGGGAGGAGGGCAGGAGCTGAAGTCTGCTGCTGCGCAGGCCACTGATAAGGAATGGGCTGTGTGCTTGTAGCTGGGGTGGGGGCCGGACTTGGAGCAGGAATTGCTGCAGCTACTGGTTTAACCATTGTCTTTCCTGCTGATGCAGATCGGGCTAAATTATTCTGAAAACTTTTTACTATTTTCAATGCATCATCCGGAGTGGAATTCTTGATGTCAGGTCTAACTGACATTATTGCCTCTTTCAATTCAGGTTTAAGGCCGGACATCAAAGCTGCTACAAAAAGATGTGTATGGGCTTTATTATACAATGAGAATTCCCTATCTTTAAATACTACCATAAGATGCCCATAGAACTTCTCGGCAGTCCAGGATATATTGGTGTCTTGGGGTTAAGGGGCATAGGGCTTACAGTCGGAAGAAGAGGTTTGATTTCCTGGGGAGGGACCATATTATCTAATAGGGAGATGCCTGTCCCAGATCTTCATTTTTAATTGTTCGTTTTTCTAGCACATTACCCTCAATCACTTCCTCAATTCCTTCCTGCACCACAAAACATCCAGTCACTTTCTCAGTCTTTGTCATAGTAGTAGAAAGCTTTCCTTTTTCAACATAGCAATAACCGAAACAATCAGAACTCACTTCCTCTGTTGATCCTCAATTTGCTATATATCAATAACTCAACTTGAAGCAGGTGAATCTTTTACCAGTCTTTCAATCACACTGATAACCAAACAATCACTTACAAGCTTCCTTCAAAACTAGGCACCATATTTTACTTCCAACTTCAACTTACAATATTTCTTTCTACTTCAATACAGTACTGTTGCTTTAAACAAAACACAGATCTCTCAGCACGTACTACACCAAGGACAGAATATACAGAGAATCTTGAGAGCAGCTACATGCCCCCTCCCATCCAAGACTTCAGCAGAGATAAGAACTCACAGCATTCCTCAACACAGAACGGAGAAACTCAAAAGCAATCGCGCAGCTGCTTAGACTGTCCCTCCCATCAGATTTTTAGAAATGTAGTGTCTTCCACACAGAAACAGAATGCAGCAGTTCTCAGATTTAATTAATTTCTACAAAACCTTCATCACAAATATCCAAACTCTTCTTTTTCTTCCACGGAAACATGATTCTCCTTTAGAGCTAAATATCCTTACTTCACTTGTGCACAGTACTGGAGCGGCTGTTCAGACTGTTCCACCAGGTCTATATGTCCCTCACTGGGACAACCCAAAATTCAACTCGGTACTCAGTGAAAGGAGGGCGTCTCCGACTATCCCTCCGGACACCTCTAGTCATATATATATCTATATATTCCTGAGTTACGTATCCTACCCAATCTTCGATCACCGTACCTGATTCTAACAGTGATCAGGATTTCAGGATATTTTGACTAAAAAGAGAATTACATCACTGGTCAATCCGGGGTGTCCGTCCCTTATGAGGTACTGTTTGAGCACTGGGCCCCCAACGGAACTACACCTCTATATGATTTCACCCAAGAATCACCCCACCATCGGGGACAACCTCAGATCCTCTTTGCAGCAACAAACACAGGAAAACCACACCAAACGGTCAGTCTGAACAGTATAACTGCCAATTTACCGTAGTTATCGTGGGGGATTATCAGTCCCAATTTCCAGTGCCTGTGTCCGGTCCGAGGGTCCTTTGTCTTGTTGTCCTCCGGGGGGCAGAAGTGTTCCTATTTGGGGGCCCCATGTTGGGCACCAAGCTGTTGATGGAGGATCTGGAGTGACCCTTCACGGTTGACTCAGTGATTTTCAAATTGATCCACAGAGCGTTGCCGGCAAATGAAAATGACCAGACGGAGACATGTGTCTCTATTTGGGAGGATCGAGCAGATCTCAAAGCCCCGTTTACTGTGTCGCACTTTTCATAATCTTAGCAAGTTACACTTCAACCAATCAACATAAGAACACGCTCACAGTTCTTAACCTATAAGAATGCAGGAACAGCCTGTACGTCAAGGTCTCGTAGAGCAATACACCTTCAGTCTCATGCTCTTGTTAAAACTAGAACAATTAAGGCCTCATAACAGCTATGAACTTTTACCTTGTAACAGAATTTATCTCAAAACAGCAAGATGGAGTCGAAAAGCACAAAATGAAGCCTACTTTAATTTTTCTTAACCAAATACTAGGCCTAAATAAAGAAAGCACTTCCATAAATGCAAGAACAATCAAAGGAACAACCGGAAGCTTGAATGCCAGTAAAAATATCAATATTTTATTAATCACAAAAACAAATAAAAACAAATCTCATAGTAGCCAGTGGAGATACATGTGACAGAATAATACTGTCTGCATACAGGAATATGCCACAAAATCAAGTGATACATATACACATGCCTGGAATAATAGCAAAACAGTTGTTGTACAACTATCCAAAAATGTCTATATATGATCTATAATGTTACAGTGAACCATAAAGGGAAGGGTTAACACCATAAGGTACAGTATATAGCAAACATGCTTAAAAGCAAAAAAGGAAACCCTATTCAGTAAAACAGAACATATAGCATATTGCACCACTATTAAAAGGTGCATATAGTGCATATAAACGGCATGAGAGTAAGTAAGGGCATATTACCTAAATACGCAGCTCAGTACAGGGGTCGCCTCCATGCCACGCTGCATTGATGTAGTGACTAGTGTTGAGCGATACCTTCCGATATTTGAAAGTATCGGTATCGGATTGGATCGGCCGATATCCAAAAAATATCGGATATCGCCGATACCCGATACCAATACAAGTCAATGGGACACAAATATCGGAAGTGATCCTGGATGGTTCCCAGGGTCTGAAGGAGAGGAAACTCTCCTTCAGGCCCTGGGATCCATATTCATGTAAAAAATGAAGAATAAAAATAAAAAATATGGATATACTCACCCTCAGACGGCCCCTGGCTGTCACCGCTGCAAGCGTCTGCCTCCGTTCCTAAGAATGCAGAGTGAAGGACCTTCGATGACGTCGCGGCTTGTGATTGGTCACGTGACCGCTCATGTGACCGCTCACGCGACCAATCACAAGCCGCGACGTCATCACAGGTCCTACACTCACTGCATTCTTAGGAACGGAGGCTGCCGGTTGCACGGCTGAGGTCCGGGTCCGTCGGAGGGGTGAGTATATCCATATTTTTTATTTTTATTCTTTATTTTTTACATGAATATGGATCCCAGGGCCTGAAGGAGAGTCTCCTCTCCTCCAGACCCTGGGAACCATACGCACCGCACATGCCTGGGAACTTATAGGAACTTCCGATTCCGATTTCCGATATCACAAAAATATCGGAACTTTGTATCAGAATTCCGATACAGCGAATATCGGCCGATACCCGATATTTGCAGTATCGGAATGCTCAACACTAGTAGTAACTGATGCCAAATGCATTTGCTGAACATACATTTCAGTAGGCCAATATTTCGGATTTTAAAAGCATTTTTTTCAAGCTGTTGTTATAAAGAGTTCTAATTTACTGAGATAATGACTTCTGTGTTTTCATTGGCTGTAAGCCGTAATAATCAATAGTAACAGAAATAAACACTTTAAATAGATCACAGTTTGTAATGACTCTATCTAATATATGAGTTTCACTTTTTGTATTGAAGAACTGAAATAAATTAACTTTTTGATGATATTCTAATTTTTTGAGATGCACCTGTATTTCAGCTAAATGTGCGTTCATATTTGTTTTATTTGTCAGCAACCTGTTGGAGAGTTGCTCCAAGTAGGTATAGGCTTGAGGGAGTGAAGCATGGGAACCCTTTACTACAATCTGTTAGGGATTGTTCAATATGCCTCCTGTGAATAATATTGGAGATATAATTCCATGTCAATCATTCGTATCCTATTTGGCATGGGATTATAAATACCCCTTGAGTGTGCAGTTGTAACAGAACACCAAGCAGCAGCATGGAGTGGCAATAGTCAAAGAGCTGTAAGTGACAGAACTCACACCTTGACCAGCTCAGAGTAGAACAAAGGGCTTGCTGCCATATGGAGACCATGTGTTCAAAATTGATTTGTTAAGTCAGTTATGATTCCATAAGGACCTATGGAGATACTATACATCCTAGCTGTACATCGTGCATATTTTACTGATCTATGGACCGGACCGAATGCCTTCTTAGTTCTCAATCTGTTCTCACACCCAAGGGTATGGAGATACATAGAACAGCTACTAGAAGCCAGGTAGTAAAGCTGCGTTTGGTGTAAAAACGTAGCAGGAGCCTGGCTTGATCTGATGGCACCAGAACCGCTGCCCTACGACCTTCCAGATAGGAGTTATGATCTTTCATAGGTTTTGGAGATTTTGGGTGGAAAAGGGTGTGACCAATTTAGGGATGAAATGCTTCTGTAAAGCATGGCCTAATGCTTTTTTTCTAGGGAGGTCACAACAACATATCGTGTGGGGAGAAGTCAAGCAACAGAGGGGACCACAAGCCTCCATGTGGCAGCCCCTCCCTTGTAAGCCAGCCCTTCCATCTGACTGGCAACTGACTCTTAATATCTGCATATATCTGTTGCACTTCACCTGTATTTGCATATTTGACCATTATATATGTATATCTATTGTGTATATAGTGTATTGTTTAGTGTGCTCCCTGGTCCAATATAATCCCGTTAACGTACCAGGCTTATATTGAATGAGGAACTGGCAGCAGTTCTACCGCGCTGATAAGGTTCTGTTTCACTGGGGCTAGTGAAAGGGACCTCTCAGCCTGTCAGGGCTGTGAGCGAGTATGATGCCATGTCAGTAACTGTGTGGGCCACCTCCTCTCACTCCCTGCACCTTCCTGGGCCTGTGTGGACAGGGGGTGTCTGTGTAAATTTGTTCCAATCTGACTTTACTTGCCTCCATAGTGGGTGGGGTGGCAAGGTGCAGATCCTTCACAAGTGGTGGCAGCAGTGGGATTCTGAGTGATCTTTCTGGTGTCATCCTTCACACCTCCTTTAGTTCCATCTGCTTGTGTATACTGGCTTTAAAACAACCATTGATAGGTAAACAATTACCAATTGATGCTCCTTTAGTTCACCAGCCGGTTCATGTAACTTGATCTATTTTCGATGCTGTTGGACCCTGGAACCTGTTATCTATATCAGTAGGATGTGGCTGTCTTTCTGAAATATCGGGGCAAAAATTGAACTTGACCTATGTACATACCAAAGGTAAGTGCCACACAGAGTGACATTACAAGATGAGAATTTTACATCACTGATTTACGTCTTGTTGCAATAAAGGCCTCTCCTACATAGACAACATCTTCCTTTATGTTCAAGAGCCATCTCTATAAACCAGAGATGAAATGTTTACAATGATTGTTTCTTGCTCTGATTGATGGACCTACCACATATGACATTAACTGCCTAGCCATCTTGTCTGATTGAGAGATGTTGCGAGTTACATAATACCTTTTTGTGATGATGATAATAATAATAATAATAATAATAACAAGAACCATGTATTTATAGAACAGTGGAAAGTTTGATCAGTTTTACCATTTTTAGAATTTCTTTCTTTTTTGAGTAATCTACATTGTTGAGGATATTGCCAAAGCCTTGGGGTCACTTACATTTAGAGGTCAATGATCTCCCCCCTTCTCTTTCCCACATTTAATTCTGTGTTTTAGATTGATTGAGTTTGGTTATCTCATAACCCTAAGGGCACGCTTTATGTTACATATACCGGAAATTACTTTGACCTTAATTAAACACTGGAGTCAAAATGCACTTTAATATTGATATAGCACAAAGAGCAGCGTACAGTGTAGCACATTACATTTCTACATAGCTACAGTCTGTATTTAATTGCAACATAAGATTAATTGCTCCGGATAAGAACTAGAATATAGCCTTCACCAGCTGAAAAACCATTCTCCTGTCCTGTAATACTTTTTGAAAGGTCCTTTGCCTCTAAATTTGGTTTGATCCCATGTAAAAGAGCAGTCCCAGTATAGAGCGGGGGGTGCCTAATCTGGCTCCTGTTTATGCTGGGATTACTTGTTTACCTGCAGGCACGGAATCAACTCAATGATAATTTCATAAGCGGAGACAAGTAGCAAAGAAGAAATTAAAGGAAAGGTGTCAGCAGGTTTGTGCACAGTAACCTACACACAGTGTCAGGTCGGCGCCGCTAGGGTAAGTTCACACAGGGCGTTTTTGCTGCGTTTTTTAATGCCAATTTTCAGCTGCTTTTTAAAGTACCAGCAAAGCCTATGAGATTTCAGAAATTTCATGCACACACATTGGTTTTTTGTGTGGTCAGTATTTTGTGCTTTGCAGTGTTTTTTTGAACATAGGGCGTGTCACTTCTTTCAGCGTTTTTCCAGCGTTTTTTCAGCTTTTTCCACCCATTGACTTGAATGGATGGTGAAAAAAGGCTGCAAATATGCAAGGTTGACTTTTCTTGCAGCGTATTTGCAAGGAGAGCCGATGTGATGTCACACTCGGCCCTGCTAAATCTAGATGGCAGGCTGCATGATTCGTCCATGCAGCCTGTCATCCAGCAGAGTGGACCTGATCCCCATTCACTTGAATGGGAGTTCTGACACTACAGTGTTTGACATGCTGTCATATGCATGATAGCACGGCAAACACCGCTTCTTTCCCGCCGGCCAGAGATCCGTGCTTTCCACGCTGTCAGAAGACAGCGGGAGCGCTCAGCTGTGATCGGAGGTGTAAACTTTACCTCTGATCACTGGTGTCAGCTGATGGGACTACTGATCTCACCATCTGACACCTACAGCCACTAATTACAGTGAGAGCAGGAGCAGCGAATGGGAGTTTTCATCTGCCGCTCCTGCGCTATAAATAATTTAAAAAAAAAACGGCGTGGGTTCCCCCTAATTTTGATAAACAGCCAGACAAAACTCACAGCTGTTAGCTTCAGCATGGCTAGTTATCAAGAATATAGGGGTCCTCACGCTTAAAAAAAAAAAAATTTAAATAAATAATTTTAAAAAACGGCGTGGGGTCCCCCCCATTTTTGACAACCAGCTTTGCTAAAGCTCATAGCTGGGGGCTGGTATTCTCAGGCTTGTAAGGGGCCATTGATATAGGCCCTCCAGCCTAAAAATGGCAGACCGCAGCTGCCCATAAAAGGTGCATCTATTAGATGCGCCAATTCTGGCACTTTGTCCTGCTCTTCCCATTTGCCCTGTAGCTGTGGCAAGTGGGGTAATGAGGGGTTAATGTCACCTTGCTATTGTAAGGTGACATTAAGCCAGCTTAGTAATGGAGATTTGTCAGAAAGAAAGCTATCCATTACTAATCCTATAGTAATTAAAGGGTTAAATAAACACACACACACGTAGAAAAAAGTATTTTAATGAAATAAAACAATACACACAATTTTGACCATCTTTTTATTGTTCTGCCATTCCAAAGCGAAGCCATCGATCTTCTGTAATAAAAATAAAATAAAAAAAGCAAAAGTATACTCTCTGATCCGACGTGGTCCAATATAACGAGTGTCCCATGCAGAATCTGGGGGAGATAAAACCTACAACCAGGACCGCTGCTAATGCGACCACTCCCGGCTGTAAGCGACTGGGGAATGAAGGAGACGGAGCGGGCGCAGGCTCAGTAACTAGCGGTGACGTCACCGAGCCTGCGCTCCCTCACAGCCTGCCTGGAGGTAACCTCTGCACCGTGGGAAAATGCCGGGGAAGAAGATACCGCAGGTAATCTATCTATTCTATCTATCGATCTATCTATCTATTCTATTTATCATCTATCTATTCTATCAATCGATCTATTCTATCAATCGATCTATTCTATCAATCTATCTATTCTATCTATTCATTCTATCTATTCTATCAATCTATCTATTCTATCAATTCATTCTATCTACAGGAAGTTGCTTATTTTCTCTGTGTGACTCAACTTTATTGGCATGCACAAAGAGAAAAAAAGCATGAAAAAAAGCACCAAAAGCGCAGCAAAAACGCACCTAAACCTGCAATTTTGGCGCAGCTTCTTTCCTGCCAAGATGATCAGGTTTTGCTGAAGAAAAAAACACAGCAAAAACGCCCTGTGTGAACTTATGCTGATTAAAATGATATCTGGGTGATGAAATCCACCTTGTGGTTGCTGTTTAATCTTTATTTTCAGTTGTGAGTTATGTTATGAGTTAGTTATTGAGTTAGTTTGATATGCTCATGTTCTGAGGCGGCCTGTGGGGGGTCTTCATGTGGTTCTCTGCCTAGCTGTTCATACTGATGGCTTCTGACAGGTCACTGATCCCTCAGTGACCTGCCCCCTGTTTTACATAATGAGTACTTTATGTATTGAAAAAAAAATCACCTTCAGTTTGATCGCATCTATAATGTGTATTTGATTCTTTTATTTGCTTGTATAAATAAACCAATAGATGCTTCTGTGCAGGCTTCGGCAGCGCCATCTTGCTAAAGAAAAAAAATTTCCTCCTCCAAGATGGCGCCACCGGCGCCTACGCAGTAACGTTTATCAGATTGTCAATAGATGCTGCGGTGCCAGCTTGCTAGAAAAAAAAGAAATCATCACTCACTCCTTTTTAGATGCAGACTAACGAGCAGATCTAATTTGATGCAGGTGTTAGTTTTGGGAATGAAAATATACAGGGTGATTCCATAATTTGTTCTCTCAGAATTGAGTGATTCCATAATTTTTCCCTATGCTTGGTTAAAAAAAGTAACCATTACTGACTATCACATATTTTGTGCTTGATTTCTTTTAGTGTTTCTCAAAGCCAGAAAGTTGCCATTTGAAATGACTTTAGTTTTGTGCCATGTCTGTGATCTGCTTTTTTTCTAGAAAATTAAACAACTGAATGAACATCCTCCAAGGCCGGTGATTACATAATTTTTGCCAGGGATTGTAGTAGTGTTTTCGTTTAAGTATTAGAGTGAATTATATTTATAATATTTATACTTAGACTTTTAAATATTGCTATGTCTACTCGCAACAATGTAACACCATGTATGTAAAAGCTCATTTTGGATAGAAGTATTATACTGTTATATATATATATATATATATATATATATATATATATATATATATATATATATATATATATATATATACATATATATATATATACATACATATATATATATATATTTATATATATATATATACACAGACCAAAAGTTTGGACACACCTTCTCATTTAAAGATTTTTCTGTATTTTCATGACTATGAAAATTGAAAATTCACACTGAAGGCATCAAAACTATGAATTAACACATGTAGAATTATATACTTAACAAAAAAGTGTGAAACAACTGAAAATATGTCTTCTATTCTAGGTTCTTCAAAGTAGCCACCTTTTGCTTTGATGACTGCTTTGCACACTCTTGGCATTCTCTTGATGAGCTTCAAGAGGTAGTCACCGGAAATGGCCTTCGAACAATCTTGAAGGAGTTCCCAGAGATGCTTAGCACTTGTTGGCCCTTTTGCCTTCACTCTGCGATCCAGCTCACCCCAAATCATCTCGATTGGGTTCAGGTCTGGTGACTGTGGAGGCCAGGTCATCTGGTGTAGCACCCCATCACTCTACTTCTTGGTCAAATAGCCCTTACACAGCCTGGTGGTGTGTTTGGGGTCATTGTCCAGTTGAAAAATAAATGATGGTCCAACTAAACGCAAACCGGATGGAATAGCATGTGCCGTTGTAAGATGCTGTGCTAGCCATGCTGGTTCAGTATGTCTTCGATTTTGAATAAATGCCCAACAGTGTCACCGGCAAAGCACCCCCAAACCATAAAACCTCCTCCTCCATGCTTCATGGTGGGAACCAGGCATGTAGAGTCCATCCATTCACCTTTCTGCATCGCACAAAGACACTGTGGTTGGAACCAAAGATCTCAAATTTGGACTCATCAGACCAAAACACAGATATCCACCGGTCTAATGTCCATTCCTTGTGTTATTTAGCCCAAACAAGTCTCTTCTGCTTGTTGCCTGTCTTAGCAGTGGTTTCCTAGCAGCTATTTTACCATGAAGGCCTGCTGCACAAAGTCTCCGCTTAACAGTTGTTGTAGAGATGTGTCTGCTGCTAGAACTCTGTGTGGCATTGACCTGGTCTCTAATCTGAGCTGCGGTTAACCTGCGATTTCTGAGGCTGGTGACTCGGATAAACTTATCCTCAGAAGCAGAGGTGACTCTTGGTCTTCCTTTCCTGGGGCGGTCCTCTTGTGAGCCAGTTTCTTTGTAGTTCTTGATGATTTTTGCAACTGCACTTGGGGACACTTTCAAAGTTTTCCTAATTTTTCGGACTGACTGACCTTCATTTCTTAAAGTAATGATGGCCACTCATTTTTCTTTACTTAGCTGCTTTTTTCTTGCCATAATACAAGTTCTAACAGTCTATTCAGTAGGACTATCAGCTGTGTATCCACCAGACTTCTGCACAACACAACTGATGGTCCCAACCCCATTTATAAGTCAAAATATCCCACTTATTAAACCTGACAGGGCACACCTGTGAAGTGAAAACCATTTCCGGTGACTACCTCTTGAAGCTCATCAAGAGAATGCCAAGAGTGTGCAAAGCAGTCATCAAAGCAAAAGGTGCCTACTTTGAAGAACCTAGAATATAAGACATATTTTCAGTTGTTTCACACTTTTTTGTTAAGTATATAGTTCTACATGTGGTAATTCATAGTTTTGATGCCTTCAGTGTGAATTTTCAATTTTCATAGTCATGAAAATACAGAAAAATCTTTAAATGAGAAGGTGTGTCTGTACTGTGTATATATATAAATATATATATATTTATATAAGAAAACTGAGTCTCTTTAGACGCTACCAGGTAAATATTTGTCTGGGAGGAGAACCTAAGTGATGGATTTCGGGTCCCGAACTGCTAATCCCTTCTAGGAACCTTCATAAATAAGAAAAGCTACACTACTTTATAGTGCTTTTGTATGTTGTTTGTTTTGTTGTTACCTGATGAAGGCTGCACTGTAAAAATAGCAGCCGAAATGTGTTGTACTGTATTTTAAAAATATTTTTTCCTTTTTTTTGGAATAAATTAACTTTTAGTAATAGATTTTCACTGGAAGTGGATATATTCAAGAAATCCTAAGGTGATTACTGACACATTCGCTTGGAGTTTTTTTTCACTTTGAATACTGTTTCTTCATACATCACCCCTCGCTCCGCATACTGTGTTCGCACACATTAACCCCCTCATACTCACCATTTTCCCCCTTCTTGGCTTACTATCCCTTCCTGGCTGCGACCTTACACTGTTCCCCCATGCTACTCTCCACACTACTCAGTCTTTATTCTGTGCCCACTCACACTTTTCTCCCCCATACTGTCTCCTTGCACTATTCCCATCAATAGTCTCCTTAGACATTTGCCATGTCATTCTCCATATTGCCTCCTCACACATTCCCCCAATTCTTCATACTGTATTCGCACCTGTCCCATCATCCTCGCTACCCATACTGTTTCCGCATACATTTTCCCCTGACTCCTCATACTGTGTCTGCACCCATTCCCCTATTTCCGCATCACACACAGTAAATCTCCCCAAGACCCGTTACATTAAATTTCCCCCACAAAGTAAATATCCCCCACACAGTAAATACCCCCACACAATAGCGTAGGAAGGGGGGTGCGGGGGGGGGCGGGCAGCCCCGGGCGGCACAATGCGGGGGTGGGTCACCGGGCCGTGGCCGGCGCTGCAGGCTGCAGCTGTTTAACGCTATTGACGTGCGGGCCCACGCCCGCACGTCAATAGTTAACAGCCGCCAGCCAATCTGAGGCTGGCAGCTGACGTCAGTCCCAGCGTGCATGTCGCCGGCGTCTGACGTCATTGTCAGTCGCCGGTGAGTGCACGCCCCTCATGTGCAGCTCCGCTGCCCAGGTTAGCCTGGCCTATGGGACTCTTCAGCCATGGTGGGGGTTATCTGTGTGGCCCTGGGGGGTACTTCTTAGGAAGGGGCTCTCTGCAGGGGACCCTTTCAGGCTTGCACTCTAAGGGTCTCTTGGAGGGGGGGAAATATTGACTTGCTACACTACACCCCTGAAAGGGCTCCTAGGGTGGCAATGTGAATCTGCAGGACCTCTTGGGGGTGGGATCGTATGAAACATGGGGTGGGCACCTTGGGTAAGGGGTGGGTGGGTAGACTGTGGTTCTGAGAGGCTTTGAGGGGACACAATGTGGCTTGGGGGGGCATTCTGCACCCTGGGGCCTTTTTGGCAGGAGGAGCTCTTTCAGGGGGGCACTTTGCAGCTCTGGGGGGCCTCTTGAGGAATGGGCACTCTGCTGCATATATAACTTTATGTATACAGCCCCTATGCAAAACTATGCATCCATGGTTCCCGTAGCATGACCCATCAGCAATTTGCAACAGTTTTTTTTTTTTCATTTACGGTATTTATTTTCCCTCCTGCCTTAACACGCAGCCATTGTTGCCCAGGGATTCTGGTTTGGAGCGAGGCGTGGGGCGCACCGCACCTTGTGCCCCAGTAATGGGTGGACTGATGTCATTGTGTGCAGTGTACCGTGCCTTCTTGGTGACTGTTACTGTTGTGCATCACAGGGAAGACCCCAGAGATTTGGGTTGTTTCCAGCTCTCAGGTGGGAAATTGACATAATCTATCTTGTCGTTCTTTCCATAGATTCACTTTGACCAGTTTAAAGAAGCCCTTATCGATGCCTTATCCAGCACACTGTCCAGTAAGGAAAGCTGCCCTGAACCAGGCACATGATCTGTTTTTACTGCAACCTTTTTTTTTTTTTTCTAATCTTAACGGGGGGGGTGCGCCAAACTCCGGAGCAGCCCCGGGTGGCAAAAGCTCTAGCTACGCCCCTGCCCCCACACACAGTAAATACCTCCACACATAGTAAATACACCCACATACAGTAAATCCCCCACACAGAAAATACTCCCACACAAAGTCAATACCCCCCACACTGTTAATACCCCCACACAGTGAATACCCGCACACACAGTAAATCTCCCCAACACACAGTAAATCTGGTGTGGAGCACTTACCACCAATGTGTGTCTCTGTGCGCTGGCGAGTGACGCCATCAGCGTGATCACATGACCTGTTCACGCTGCTGACATCACTCTGACCCAGCGGTCAGAGTTTCAATTATCAAGCTCAGAGAACTGCCAACTCCCAGTCCGGGGGGAGCGGCAAAATGTAGTCGCTGAGGGAGACACTTCAGACCTCCGCATTAGGCGACCTGACCGTGCCCCCCCTGCCGGCTGCTCTTGGGGCACATGCCCCGCCTGCCCCCCATAGATACGCCTCTCATGTCAAACAGTGTGGCAATCTTAGCAACCATTCATGTGTGTGATTGCTTTCATCCATGAAATGTTGGGCTCACTCATAATTTTGCCTAAGAACACTGCTATGAATAAAGAATGTCATCTAAACATCCTCCAGGAGCAAATTTTACCAATAATTCAGGAACAATTTGGTAATGAACAATTCTTTTTATAGCATTATGGAACACCATGTCACAGGACAAAAGTGATAGCTAAGAGTCTCAGTGAACAAAACATTGAAATTTTGGGTTAGTGGCCAGGAAACTAATGAGAACCTGTGATAAATAATCAAAAAGCAGATTTACAAACAAAAATCACATAAATTGTGATAAACTCCAAGCTCTGAATAGGCAAGAAAGGGCTGTTTTACAGGGTCGGACGGGGGTGTTTAGGGCCCATAGTAGGAATTGACCCTAGGGGCCCACCCTACAGCTATATGCAAATAGCTGTTAGGCGTTATCCCCATTATAGTGTACAACTGACTGTAAAACACTGTCAACTCTTACACATCTACTGTGCGTACACTCTAACTGGGATGTACAGTTATGGTAGTTTCCATTAAAGGGCTTTTTGGTTAAAAGAAGTTATACATATACATATACACATACAAGGGAGAAATACCACCACACCATGATTGGACTACATATTCCACCACATAGTGACCAAATAATACCACATACAAGGGACAAATGCAACCACACCATGATCAGGCCACATAGTAGTGAACAAATTATAACACAAACAGGGACAAATACCATCACACCATGACCAGACCATATAGTGACTGAATAATATCACATACAGGAACAAATACCACCACACCATGATCAGACCACATATTACCACCACATAGTGACTGAATACTACAATAGTGTACAGAATAATGTCAGTGTACAGGTAATGCAATGATCACCAGTGATCACCAGTTACATTACTCTCAGGAGCTCTGTATATTGTGTCAGTGTACAGGTTGTACGGGGATCACCAGTGACATCTCACACAAGAGCTCTGCATAAAGTATATAGTGTACAGATAATACAGTGATCACCAGTGACATCACAAACAAGAGCTCTGTATATATAGTGTACAGCTAATACAGTGACATTATACACAGGAATTGTGTATGTAGTGTCAGTGTACAGGTAACACCGAGATCACCAGTGACATTATACACGGGAGTTTTGTATACAGTGTATAGTGTACTGGTAATACAGTGATTACCAGTGAAATTATACACTGGAGCTCTGTATATAGTGTCAGTGTACAGGTAATGCAGTGATAGCCAGTGACATTATACACAGGAGTTCTGAATATAGTGTATAGTATACTGGTAATACAGTGATCACTAGTGAAATTATACACAGGAGTTCTGTATATAGTGTCAGTGTAGGGCCCCCACTGCCGCAGGGCCGAGGGGTACCCAGTACCGGGCCTCTGAGTCTCTGTTATGGGATTGTCACGGTGGCTAGGCCCAGTCCGTGACCCTGCTGAGGGGCGTACAATAAAGATGGAAGTATGGGATGATGTTATGGTGCGGTGAAGTGCCGGTCGCAGCAATAACGAGGACACCAGGTTGCAGTCTCTTTACCTGTTTACTGAAGGCTTCTGGGTCCTCAATCCGGAATACGGTTAACCGGGCTGCGCAAGTCCGGCCGGTCCGATGGCACCTCCAGAGTTCCCTTTGCAGGTGGAAATCTGTGCCTACCTGCTAGCGCTTGTGTGTTGTGGTCCTCCCCTGCTGTGCTCATGGGATAGTACCCCACAACTGTTGTGTCTGTTTCTCGTGTTCCCTCACAACTCGATTCTGATGTTCTTCTTCTACGTCCCCCTGATCTTACGGTTAGGACGCACCCGTATGACGGGGAGGCTCGGAGCTCTTCCGGGACTCCAGCGTCGCCCCACTCCTGTTGTTACCCCCCTGTGTCTTCCTGGGTCTGGATGAGACAGCCCGCCTATAACTGACTGTCCTGCCGTAGGTTTGAAGTTTGGCTTGGAGCTCTATACTTCCTCGGCGTTCCGGCCACCGGTTATGCGCCTCAGTAGAATGTTGCCTCGTCTTGCAGCACGACTCCTACTGGTATTCTCCTTGTTGCGTTGATCTCGTTTCTCACTCAGCACAATAAATCTCGCTTCTTGTCCTTCCTTGGGGTGCCGCCGCTATATCGTGCAGGCGCGGTCCCTTAACGCTCTCTCTGTTTGCTAGGCCTCTGTCAGGATCCCACCCCTGACAGGGACCCCTCTGAATCTTCCCCTACAACACCCTCTGCCACAAGGTGTTGCCTGGTTCCAACCCAGTCAGCTTTCTGATCTCACTTCCTATCTAACCCCCAGTTTTACCAGACTGTGAGGAGTGGCCTAATGTATAGTGCCCTTAGCTCCCCCTGGTGGCCAGACTGTGAAATGTATTGGTGTCTGTGATACCTGGTCAGATGAACTCCTTCAGTGCCATCAGACGTACCATAGCCCCCCTTAGTGGCGGAGCAACAGTACTGCAACGACCAGGACTCTGGGGCGCTGCACTCCCCCCCGGTTAAATCCAGTACTCCTGGACTGGGAAGAAAACAACAATACATGTCAGCAAAAAGACATACAATTTTTGAAAATGCAACTACAAGTAAACATTTTTAACAGAGCTTCCCTTTATGGGAGGTGAGGACACTTGAACATTACAAACATGGTTAAATACTTTTAAATAACTTACTATGAATAACTTTTCTTACCCAACCGGGTATTCTACTAAGTGCAACACTTTTGAACAATAATCTAACTTTGCCTTTAAGGACGTACTTGCTGAATCCACTAAAGACCTTCTTATAATCACATTATAAGGTTAATCAACTTTTCTGCATTCTCCTACTTTACGTCTGCAGGACCGCCTGTCCTAACTGCTCCAGGCCTGCTGCCTCTCCTTTCTGTACAGGACCGCCCCTTTCCGCCCGGGCCTTCTGTCTTTTCCACCACTATACACAGTATAGAACATATCATTTTTCTTTCAGTTCAAGACCACTGAGCCATCTCTGTATGGCTCCTAGGAGGACTCACCGACCAACCCCGTCTGGGTTCACTTTCTGTCCTCGTTCTTCTATCAACATTATCAAACTTTTCTCACAATTAACTAGTTAGCTACTTTTAACTATGTCCTTCAAGACATTATTGCCATTTAACCATCTTAAGGCAACTCCGTTCATAAGTGCAAGAGGTAAACATCCCCTTTAAGAGGGGACCAAGTCTCTATGAGGTAGTGCAACTTCTCAAGCTGCAAGTCTGTTCGTAGTAAGGACTCCGGTGCTGGTTCTGCGACCAGTATCTTCGCAAAGAGTCCTTTCCTTGTGTAAAACCAGTAGAGAGCACCTTTAAGAAGGTGCAAACTATTTACAGCATCAGTTTGTGAATCATTCACCGTCCATGATTCGGCAGTCTCTTAATAACTGGAGCAAAAGTAGAAAACAAACAAAAAGCAATAGGGATCCCGGGTCAACAAAGGGATCCCTTTAAGAATAACCCTAGACGGGTTTTAGCAGCAACACAGCAGAAACAGTTAACTATTTACATGTGCAGAGTATTAGGATGTTTATTTGAACCACTCAGGAGGCAGCACCGGCGGAGGCAACCCCTTTGGATATTGCCTGCCGCCTGGTACTGCGTAAGGGGGAGTGTTGTCCCATCTGGGGGTCTGCGTACCCACAGTCTTCAGTTCTGGAGCAGCGGGAGCACCGACCACCTGAAGAGGTGCCTCCTTGGCCACAAGGGTGGTTGAGGTGACGATGCTGCAGGTCGTGGTCTTGACCACAGTGCATGTTGGGGTGACCACGGTGGTTTTAGCGACGACCGTGGGCTGATCACAAGGGAGTACCTTGGCTACGAGGGGCAGTTTCTCCGGCACTTTATTCGAGGGTGTCACGGGGCTGCGCCTCTTGTGAACGTTCAGGGCGAACCACCCCTTTTCCCCAAGATGCCGGGTGTAGGTGACTTCGTCCCCCGGGTAGAGATCCCGGTCTGGGTGGCCCTCTCTGTGATGCGACTCCACATCCTGCCGGTTAACAAAGACTTCGGCGTATAGGCCTGGCTCGTTTATAAAGCCCCAGCCCCCACGGAGCTTAAAGGCGACAACGGTGCCCTGCCTGCGCGGGGCCTGGTGAGCGGTGGGGTCCTTGCTGGCCCGGTCCTTGACCGCCAGATCTTTTTGATGGTGGGCCTCTAGCCCGGCCTGGTACTCCTTTTCCTTCTCCTCCCACTGTTGTTCCAGCTGGGTCTGATATTCCTCCCAGCTCAGGGCCTGTACCATCTCCCTCTCCTGGGTCTTCACCCCGGGGAACCCCATGAGGTTGGATCCTGGGTTCACCCAGCGGCATACCGTGCGCTCCGCATGGGCCTTACACAGCAGGGTAGTTGGCGGAATCGGGGCTTTCAGGAAGCGTTCCATAGCCGTTGTCTCTTCCCAGGGTAACAGGCGCTGGAGTCTATGGGTCCCAGGGAGAGGGGGTGCCGCAACGGGGCCTACTAACAGGTCCTTTGCCGGCGGGACAGGGTCGACGGACTCACCAGCCGATGCAGGCTCCTCCTCCGCGGCGGGTTCCGCTGGTGGTGTCGGTGAGGACCTAAGCAGCAACTCCGGTGGCGGTACGGGATCCGATGCTAGAGGACTTTCTTCCGGCGCCACCTGGTGCGGAGCCTGGGCCTTCACGTTCAGCTGAAGGAGCTGGTGGATCAAGTCCTCCATCTCAGCCAGCGAGAGATCAGCGCTGTCCGTGGAGAATTGGCTGCGGTGCTCATCTGGGTAGTCCGGGGAGACTTCGGCTTCAACCCCACATTCGGGTCCTGAGCTGCTGGCCATGGCGTCCTCCACGTGGGTCGCTTCCTGATCCTTTTCCCGCTCTCTCCTTCGTGGGCGGTCCCGTTTCTTCTTTCTCCGCCCACCATTGAGGATTAGGAGGCGGATCTCGGCTGCTGACGGACACGTCCTTACAGTGCAGAAATATTTAGAGTGGGCGGCCATTGTCGTTCGCGCTCTCCAGTTTGTCTACGCCCACTCCACGCCCTCCTTCTTCTCCTGCGCTCTCCTCAGGGCGCTGTAATGGCGGATTTTGGTGGCAAGTGGCAATACACAGTCCTTGTAATAAAGTACAGTCCAAGCACAGTAAATCACAGTTCCAAGGCACACATGACCTGATTCCTCAGGCTTAAGTAGATCCTGTTCGTGACGCCAAGTTGTAGCGCCCCACTGCCGCAGGGCCGAGGGGTACCCGGTACCGGGCCTCTGAGTCTCTGTTATGGGATTGTCACGGTGGCTAGGCCCAGTCCGTGACCCTGCTGAGGGGCGTACAATAAAGATGGAAGTATGGGATGATGTTATGGTGCGGTGAAGTGCCGGTCGCAGCAATAACGAGGACACCAGGTTGCAGTCTCTTTACCTGTTTACTGAAGGCTTCTGGGTCCTCAATCCGGAATACGGTTAACCGGGCTGCGCAAGTCCGGCCGGTCCGATGGCACCTCCAGAGTTCCCTTTGCAGGTGGAAATCTGTGCCTACCTGCTAGCGCTTGTGTGTTGTGGTCCTCCCCTGCTGTGCTCATGGGATAGTACCCCACAACTGTTGTGTCTGTTTCTCGTGTTCCCTCACAACTCGATTCTGATGTTCTTCTTCTACGTCCCCCTGATCTTACGGTTAGGACGCACCCGTATGACGGGGAGGCTCGGAGCTCTTCCGGGACTCCAGCGTCGCCCCACTCCTGTTGTTACCCCCCTGTGTCTTCCTGGGTCTGGATGAGACAGCCCGCCTATAACTGACTGTCCTGCCGTAGGTTTGAAGTTTGGCTTGGAGCTCTATACTTCCTCGGCGTTCCGGCCACCGGTTATGCGCCTCAGTAGAATGTTGCCTCGTCTTGCAGCACGACTCCTACTGGTATTCTCCTTGTTGCGTTGATCTCGTTTCTCACTCAGCACAATAAATCTCGCTTCTTGTCCTTCCTTGGGGTGCCGCCGCTATATCGTGCAGGCGCGGTCCCTTAACGCTCTCTCTGTTTGCTAGGCCTCTGTCAGGATCCCACCCCTGACAGGGACCCCTCTGAATCTTCCCCTACAACACCCTCTGCCACAAGGTGTTGCCTGGTTCCAACCCAGTCAGCTTTCTGATCTCACTTCCTATCTAACCCCCAGTTTTACCAGACTGTGAGGAGTGGCCTAATGTATAGTGCCCTTAGCTCCCCCTGGTGGCCAGACTGTGAAATGTATTGGTGTCTGTGATACCTGGTCAGATGAACTCCTTCAGTGCCATCAGACGTACCATAGCCCCCCTTAGTGGCGGAGCAACAGTACTGCAACGACCAGGACTCTGGGGCGCTGCACTCCCCCCCGGTTAAATCCAGTACTCCTGGACTGGGAAGAAAACAACAATACATGTCAGCAAAAAGACATACAATTTTTGAAAATGCAACTACAAGTAAACATTTTTAACAGAGCTTCCCTTTATGGGAGGTGAGGACACTTGAACATTACAAACATGGTTAAATACTTTTAAATAACTTACTATGAATAACTTTTCTTACCCAACCGGGTATTCTACTAAGTGCAACACTTTTGAACAATAATCTAACTTTGCCTTTAAGGACGTACTTGCTGAATCCACTAAAGACCTTCTTATAATCACATTATAAGGTTAATCAACTTTTCTGCATTCTCCTACTTTACGTCTGCAGGACCGCCTGTCCTAACTGCTCCAGGCCTGCTGCCTCTCCTTTCTGTACAGGACCGCCCCTTTCCGCCCGGGCCTTCTGTCTTTTCCACCACTATACACAGTATAGAACATATCATTTTTCTTTCAGTTCAAGACCACTGAGCCATCTCTGTATGGCTCCTAGGAGGACTCACCGACCAACCCCGTCTGGGTTCACTTTCTGTCCTCGTTCTTCTATCAACATTATCAAACTTTTCTCACAATTAACTAGTTAGCTACTTTTAACTATGTCCTTCAAGACATTATTGCCATTTAACCATCTTAAGGCAACTCCGTTCATAAGTGCAAGAGGTAAACATCCCCTTTAAGAGGGGACCAAGTCTCTATGAGGTAGTGCAACTTCTCAAGCTGCAAGTCTGTTCGTAGTAAGGACTCCGGTGCTGGTTCTGCGACCAGTATCTTCGCAAAGAGTCCTTTCCTTGTGTAAAACCAGTAGAGAGCACCTTTAAGAAGGTGCAAACTATTTACAGCATCAGTTTGTGAATCATTCACCGTCCATGATTCGGCAGTCTCTTAATAACTGGAGCAAAAGTAGAAAACAAACAAAAAGCAATAGGGATCCCGGGTCAACAAAGGGATCCCTTTAAGAATAACCCTAGACGGGTTTTAGCAGCAACACAGCAGAAACAGTTAACTATTTACATGTGCAGAGTATTAGGATGTTTATTTGAACCACTCAGGAGGCAGCACCGGCGGAGGCAACCCCTTTGGATATTGCCTGCCGCCTGGTACTGCGTAAGGGGGAGTGTTGTCCCATCTGGGGGTCTGCGTACCCACAGTCTTCAGTTCTGGAGCAGCGGGAGCACCGACCACCTGAAGAGGTGCCTCCTTGGCCACAAGGGTGGTTGAGGTGACGATGCTGCAGGTCGTGGTCTTGACCACAGTGCATGTTGGGGTGACCACGGTGGTTTTAGCGACGACCGTGGGCTGATCACAAGGGAGTACCTTGGCTACGAGGGGCAGTTTCTCCGGCACTTTATTCGAGGGTGTCACGGGGCTGCGCCTCTTGTGAACGTTCAGGGCGAACCACCCCTTTTCCCCAAGATGCCGGGTGTAGGTGACTTCGTCCCCCGGGTAGAGATCCCGGTCTGGGTGGCCCTCTCTGTGATGCGACTCCACATCCTGCCGGTTAACAAAGACTTCGGCGTATAGGCCTGGCTCGTTTATAAAGCCCCAGCCCCCACGGAGCTTAAAGGCGACAACGGTGCCCTGCCTGCGCGGGGCCTGGTGAGCGGTGGGGTCCTTGCTGGCCCGGTCCTTGACCGCCAGATCTTTTTGATGGTGGGCCTCTAGCCCGGCCTGGTACTCCTTTTCCTTCTCCTCCCACTGTTGTTCCAGCTGGGTCTGATATTCCTCCCAGCTCAGGGCCTGTACCATCTCCCTCTCCTGGGTCTTCACCCCGGGGAACCCCATGAGGTTGGATCCTGGGTTCACCCAGCGGCATACCGTGCGCTCCGCATGGGCCTTACACAGCAGGGTAGTTGGCGGAATCGGGGCTTTCAGGAAGCGTTCCATAGCCGTTGTCTCTTCCCAGGGTAACAGGCGCTGGAGTCTATGGGTCCCAGGGAGAGGGGGTGCCGCAACGGGGCCTACTAACAGGTCCTTTGCCGGCGGGACAGGGTCGACGGACTCACCAGCCGATGCAGGCTCCTCCTCCGCGGCGGGTTCCGCTGGTGGTGTCGGTGAGGACCTAAGCAGCAACTCCGGTGGCGGTACGGGATCCGATGCTAGAGGACTTTCTTCCGGCGCCACCTGGTGCGGAGCCTGGGCCTTCACGTTCAGCTGAAGGAGCTGGTGGATCAAGTCCTCCATCTCAGCCAGCGAGAGATCAGCGCTGTCCGTGGAGAATTGGCTGCGGTGCTCATCTGGGTAGTCCGGGGAGACTTCGGCTTCAACCCCACATTCGGGTCCTGAGCTGCTGGCCATGGCGTCCTCCACGTGGGTCGCTTCCTGATCCTTTTCCCGCTCTCTCCTTCGTGGGCGGTCCCGTTTCTTCTTTCTCCGCCCACCATTGAGGATTAGGAGGCGGATCTCGGCTGCTGACGGACACGTCCTTACAGTGCAGAAATATTTAGAGTGGGCGGCCATTGTCGTTCGCGCTCTCCAGTTTGTCTACGCCCACTCCACGCCCTCCTTCTTCTCCTGCGCTCTCCTCAGGGCGCTGTAATGGCGGATTTTGGTGGCAAGTGGCAATACACAGTCCTTGTAATAAAGTACAGTCCAAGCACAGTAAATCACAGTTCCAAGGCACACATGACCTGATTCCTCAGGCTTAAGTAGATCCTGTTCGTGACGCCAAGTTGTAGCGCCCCACTGCCGCAGGGCCGAGGGGTACCCGGTACCGGGCCTCTGAGTCTCTGTTATGGGATTGTCACGGTGGCTAGGCCCGGTCCGTGACCCTGCTGAGGGGCGTACAATAAAGATGGAAGTATGGGATGATGTTATGGTGCGGTGAAGTGCCGGTCGCAGCAATAACGAGGACACCAGGTTGCAGTCTCTTTACCTCTTTACTGAAGGCTTCTGGGTCCTCAATCCGGAATATGGTTAACCGGGCTGCGCAAGTCCGGCCGGTCCGATGGCACCTCCAGAGTTCCCTTTGCAGGTGGAAATCTGTGCCTACCTGCTAGCGCTTGTGTGTTGTGGTCCTCCCCTGCTGTGCTCACGGGATAGTACCCCACAACTGTTGTGTCTGTTTCTCGTGTTCCCTCACAACTCGATTCTGATGTTCTTCTTCTACGTCCCCCTGATCTTACGGTTAGGACGCACCCGTATGACGGGGAGGCTCGGAGCTCTTCCGGGACTCCAGCGTCGCCCCACTCCTGTTGTTACCCCCCTGTGTCTTCCTGGGTCTGGGTGAGACAGCCCGCCTATAACTGACTGTCCTGCCGTAGGTTTGAAGTTTGGCTTGGAGCTCTATACTTCCTCGGCGTTCCGGCCACCGGTTATGCGCCTCAGTAGAATGTTGCCTCATCTTGCAGCACGACTCCTACTGGTATTCTCCTTGTTGCGTTGATCTCGTTTCTCACTCAGCACAATAAATCTCGCTTCTTGTCCTTCCTTGGGGTGCCGCCGCTATATCGTGCAGGCGCGGTCCCTTAACGCTCTCTCTGTTTGCTAGGCCTCTGTCAGGATCCCACCCCTGACAGGGACCCCTCTGAATCTTCCCCTACAACACCCTCTGCCACAAGGTGTTGCCTGGTTCCAACCCAGTCAGCTTTCTGATCTCACTTCCTATCTAACCCCCAGTTTTACCAGACTGTGAGGAGTGGCCTAATGTATAGTGCCCTTAGCTCCCCCTGGTGGCCAGACTGTGAAATGTATTGGTGTCTGTGATACCTGGTCAGATGAACTCCTTCAGTGCCATCAGATGTACCATAGCCCCCCTTAGTGGCGGAGCAACAGTACTGCAACGACCAGGACTCTGGGGCGCTGCATCAGTGATCACCAGTGACGTTATACACAGGAGCTCTGTATATAGTGTAAAGTGTGAGTGTACATGGGATACAATGACTCACTAGTGATGTCTCTGGGTGAAGTCGTTCATCTTCACTTTTCTTCTTCATCTGGCACACACCGCCATCACTTCTTCCTGCCAGGATTTGTCTCTGCAGGAAATAACAAAATATTTAGAATTGAGAGTCCTCAGTGGTTGATACCTTTTAATGTCTAACTGAAAAGATGGTCACAAATTGCAAGCTACTGAGACTGCTCAGGTCCTGATGAGGAGTAGAGCTGGAGTGACAGAGCCTTCAGGTCTGCCATCACATTTGCATATCTATTCAAACGCTGATTTTCCGTAGCAGAGGGACAAACTGGCCATGTAAACGTGTTGCTACTCTTGTCTTTGAAAGAGCTACATACACATATAAATTGTTTTGTGTATGTATGTAATAGGATAAATCCTGCTGACAGATTCCCTTTGTAATTTTAAAGCATTACCTGCCTGTTACTGGAATTTTTTTCCTATGATGAACAACTGCTCTAACAGATGCTCATTTTCAAATTTGTGAGTAGATTGACTTGGAAGCGTGCTTTGGTTCTAAAAGACAGTTTTTCACATCTTTGTGAGCAAATGTCCTTGGTTTTGAATGCCTTCCACTGATCGATACAACTGTACCTTGAAATGCTGAATCAGGTTAGCAGCAGAATGCCAATCTCTAGTGCAATACCTTAAATAAAAGACAGTTTATTTTTACACACAGTAAGCACTTTTCCATGGAGCACAACAAATACCTTCTGATCCTGTGCTTCTTTTATACTGCTGAGCCCCAACAATGCACTTGGTCCGTGATAATTCGGTATGCTCTTCCTTGAGCCTGATAGATGACATTGTGCTCCTGAATCTTGTTAATTATACACTGCTTTCTCTGAACAATGAGCTGTTGTATTTAATATTTCAGTCCATTATTCTTATTAATTGCTATTTTAGTAAAAACTCTTTTGCTTGGATATCAACTACTTTTTAAACAGGATAAAATGTGTTTTTATGTGTTCTGTAAAACTAACTAATGAACTTTGTCATTTATTTGACTGGAAATTCAGTTTGTCACCTTAAAACTCTTTTTTTTAATCAGATAAATTTTTATTAACAAAATTTAAATTAACAGACAATTGCAATTTTGTCAAGATAGACATGTTTTCATATTACAAATTACTCCCTTACTGCACCTTCCCTCCCCTCCCCCCTTATTATATATATGAAGAGCAACAGGACAATAATATACATTAAAAATAGCATTCTATTGGGATCAGCCCCGCTCCATCCATGGTTTCCAGAGTGTTTCAAAGGTTTTCCCCCATTTTCTTGCTTTATAAATACTTTTTTCCATATTAACAATAATATCAGACTGTCTGTAAAATTCTTGCAGTGGTGCGTGGTGGTTCTTTACTTATCCAGTATCTGGCGATTAATTTCCGCACAACATACATCAATCTGGCTATTGCCAGTTTATGACAATTATGCCCTCAGATCTCCTCCACATAGCCCAAAATGCACACCACAGGGTCCCTTTCAAATTTACAACCATATGATTTCTCAATTGCTTCCCCCACATCTAACCAATATAAGTGCAGTCTCGGACATTGCCATAACCTGTGTAAGATCCCTGCCCCTTCAGCCTGACACCTAGTGCACTCAGAGGTCTGTCTCAGCCTGGCTCTATGCAGCCTATCTGGAGTTCTATATACTCTATGGATTACATATATTTGCGAGAGTCTACCCGGCTCACTTAATGATAACTGGGGTATATATTCCATAATATCTTCCCACTTATCTTCCTCTATCCTTCCCAACTCTTCCTACCATTTCTCATTTGCTTTAATCAGGTACCTGTTTAACCCCTTAATCCCATTGGACGTACTATCCCATCAAGGTGACCTGGGACTTAATTCCCAGTGACGGGGGGAGCGCGGCCGACTATCGCAGCTGATATCTGGCACATTAACCCCCGGCACACTGCGATCAAACATGATCGCAGTGTTCCGGCGGTATAGGGAAGCATCACGCAGGGAGGGGGCTCCCTGTGAGCTTCCCTGAGACCCTCGGAGCAACGCGATGTGATCGCGTTGCTCCGAGGGTCTCCTACCTTCCTCTCCCTGCAGGCCCCGGATCCAAAATGGCCGCAGGGCTGCATCCGGGTCCTGCAGGGAGGTTGTTTCTCCGCGCCTGCTCAGAGCAGGCGCCGGGAAGCCTCCCTACTGTGCACGTCAGATCGCTGATCTGACACAGTGCACAGCAAAGTGTCAGATCAGCGATCTGTCACTTTACTGTGATGTCCCCCCCTGGGGCAAAGTAAAAAAATAAAAAATAACAAATTTAGATGTGTAAAAAAAAAAAAAAATCCTAAATAAATAATAATAATAAAAAAATATTGTTCCAATAAATACATTCCTTTATCTAAAAAAAACCAAAAAACAATAAAAGTACACATATTTAGTATCGCCATGTCCGTAACGAGCTGACCTATAAAACTGTCCCACTAGTTAACCCCTTCAGTGAACACCGTAAAAAAAAAAAAACCGAGGCAAAAAACAACGCTTTATTATCATACCGCCGAACAAAAAGTGGAATAGCACACAATCAAAAAGACAGATATAAATAACCATGGTACCGATGAAAACATCATCTTGTCCCGCAAAAAACGAGCTGCCATACAGCATCATGAGCGAAAAAATAAAAAAGTTATAGTCCTCAAAATAAAGCGATGCAAAAATAATTATTTTTTCTATAAAATAGTTTTTATCGTATAAAAGCGCCAAAACATAAAAAAATGATATAAATGAGGTACTTCTGTAATCGTACTGACCCGCAGAATAAAACTGCTTTATCCATTTTACCAAACGCGGAACGGTATAAACGCCCCCCAAAAAGAAATTCATGAATAGCTGGTTTTTGGTCATACTGCCTCACAAAAACCGGAATAAAAAGCGATCAAAAAATGTCACATGCCCCAAAATGTTACCAATAAAAACGTCATCTTGTCCCGCAAAAAAACAAGACCTCACATGACTCTGTGGACCAAAATATGGAAAAATTATAGCTCTCAAAATGTGGTAACGCCAAAAAATATTTTTTGCAATGAAAAGCGTCTTTTAGTGTGTGACTGCTGCCAAACATAAAAATCCGCTAAAAAACCCGCTATAAAAGTAAATCAAACCCCCCTTCATCTAACCCTTAGTTAGGGAAAAATAAAAAAAATTAAAAAAAGGATTTATTTCCATTTTCCCATTAGGTTTAGGGCTAGGGTTAGGGCTAGGGTTAGGGTTAGGGCTAGGGTTAGGGCTAGAGTTAGGGCTAGGGTTAAGGTTAGGGCTAGGGTTAGGGTTAGGGTTAGGGCTAGGGTTAGGGCTAGGGCTAGGGTTAGGGCTAGGGTTTGGATACATTTACAGTTGGGATTAGGGTTAGGCGTGTGTTGGAATTGGGGTTACATAGTTACATAGTTACATAGTTATTAAGGTTGAAGGAAGACTTTAAGTCCATCTAGTTCAACCCATAGCCTAACATGCCCTAACATGTTGATCCAGGGGAAGGCAAAAAATACCCATGTGGTAAGAGTAAGCTCCACCATGGGGAAAAAAATTCCTTCCCGACCCCACATACGGCAATCAGACTAGTTCCCTGGATCAACGCCTTATCAAGGAATCTAATATATATATACCCTGTAACATTATACTTTTCCAGAAAGGTATCCAGTCCCCTCTTAAATTTAAGTAATGAATCACTCATTACAACATTATACAGCAGAGTTCCATAGTCTCACTGCTCTTACAGTAAAGAATCCTCGTCTATTATTATGCTTAAACCTTCTTTCCTCCAGACGTAGAGGATGCCCCCTTGTCCCTGTCACCGGTCTATGATTAAAAAGATCATCAGAAAGGTCTTTGTACTGTCCCCTCATATATTTATACATTAACATAAGATCACCCCTTAGCCTTCGTTTTTCCAAACTAAATAGCCCCAAGTGTAATAACCTATCTTGGTATGGCAGACCCCCCAGTCCACTAATAACCTTGGTCGCTCTTCTCTGCACCCGTTCTAGTTCAGCTATGTCTTTCTTATACACCGGAGACCAGAACTGTGCACAGTATTCTAAGTGTGGTCGCACTAGTGACTTGTATAGAGGTAAAATTATGTTCTCCTCATGAGCATCTATGCCTCTTTTAATGCATCCCATTATTTTATTTGCCTTTGTAGCAGCTGCCTGACACTGGCCACTGAATATGAGTTTGTCATCCACCCATACACCCAGGTCTTTTTCATTGATGGTTTTGCCCAGAGTTTTAGAATTAAGCACATAGTTATACATCTTATTCCTTCTACCCAAGTGCATGACCTTACATTTATCCCCATTAAAGCTCATTTGCCATTTATCAGCCCAAGCTTCTAGTTTACATAAATCATCCTGTAATATAAAATTTTCCTCCTCTGTATTGATTACCCTGCAGAGTTTAGTGTTATCTGCAAATATTGAAATTCTACTCTGAATGCCCCCTACAAGGTCATTAATAAATATGTTAAAAAGAAGAGGGCCCAATACTGACCCCTGTGGTACCCCACTACTAACCGCGACCCAGTCTGAGTGTGCTCCATTAATAACCACCCTTTGTTTCCTATCCCTGAGCCAGCTCTCAACCCACTTGCACATATTTTCCCCTATCCCCATTATTCTCATTTTATGTATCAACCTTTTATGTGGCACCGTATCAAAAGCTTTTGAAAAGTCCATATACACTACATCTACTGGGTTCCCTTGGTCCAGTCCGGAACTTACCTCTTCATAGAAGCTGATCAAATTAGTCTGACATGAACGGTCCCTAGTAAACCCGTGCTGATACTGGGTCATGAGGTTATTCCTCTTCAGATACTCCAGTATAGCATCCCTTAGAATGCCCTCCAGGATTTTACCCACAGTAGAGGTTAAGCTTACTGGCCTATAATTTCCGAGTTCAGTTTTTGTCCCCTTTTTGAATATTGGCACCACATTTGCTATACGCCAGTCCTGTGGTACAGACCCTGTTATTATGGACTCTTTAAAGATTAAAAATAATGGTCTATCAATGACTGTACTTAATTCCTGCAGTACTCGGGGGTGTATCCCATCTGGGCCCGGAGATTTGTCAATTTTAGTGATTTTTAGTCGCCGCCGTACTTCCTGCTGGGTTAAGCAGGTAACATTTAATTGGGAATTTTTATCACTAGTCATATTGGCTGCCATGGGATTTTCTTTTGTAAATACTGATGAAAAAAAGTCATTTAGCATATTGGCTTTTTCCTCATCCTCATCCACCATTTCACCCAGACTATTTTTAAGGGGGCCAACACTATCATTTTTTAGTTTCTTACTATTTATGTAGTTAAAGAATATTTTGGGGTTATTTTTGCTCTCTCTGGCAATGAGTCTCTCTGTCTCAATCTTTGCTGCCTTGATTTGCTTTTTACAGAATTTATTTAATTTTCTGTATTTATTTAATGCCTCATCACTACCTACTTCCTTTAATTCTCTAAATGCTTTCTTTTTGTCACTTATTGCGCCCCTTACAGCTCTATTTAGCCATATTGGTTTCCTCCTATTTCTAGTATGTTTATTCCCATACGGTATATACTGTGCACAGGTCCTATCCAGGATGCTAATAAACGTCTCCCATTTTCTTTGTGTACTTTTATGTCTCAGGATATCGTCCCAGTTAATTGCACCAAGATCCTCTCTCATCCGTTGGAAATTTGCCCTCCTGAAGTTTAGTGTCCTTGTCATCCCTCTACTACACATCTTATTAAAGGAGACATGAAAACTTATTATTTTGTGATCACTATTCCCCAAGTGACCCCCAACCCTTATACTGTATTTGATATGCGGTCTGGCCTGTTGGTTAATATTAGGTCAAGCGGTGCCCCCCTTCTTGTTGGGTCCTGAACCAGTTGTGAAAGGTAATTGTCTCTCATAGTTGTCAAAAATCGATTACCTTTACTGGAATTGCAGGTTTCTGTTCCCCAATCTATTTCAGGGTAGTTGAAGTCCCCCATAATAATGACTTCTCCTTGATTCGCAGCTTCATCTATTTGCTTTATGAGGATATTCTCCATTGCTTCCATTATTTTTGGCGATTTATAACAAACCCCTATCAGTAATTTATTATTTTTTCCCCCTCCCCTTATCTCCACCCACAGTGACTCTACATTTTCATTAGATTCACCTATATTATCACGCAGGATGGGTTTTAAGGTCGATTTTACATACAGACACACCCCACCCCCTCGCTTATCTGTACGGTCATTTCTGAAAAGGCTATAGCCCTGTAAGTTAACAGCCCAGTTATGGCTCTCATCCAGCCATGTTTCAGATATCCCCACCATGTCATAATTATGTTCCAACAACATTAGTTCTAATTCGTCCATTTTGTTGGCGAGGCTTCTGGCATTAGTATACATGCACTTGATGTTCCTCTCTGTACCTCTATTCTTTCTTAAATTACTAACTGTTCTAACCCCACCCCCCATGCCACCGCCACCCCCAACTTCCTTATTTGTGCCCAGGTCTCTATCTGCACTATCTTCCCCTCCTATAAAATGAATACCCTCCCCCCCAATCCCTAGTTTAAACACTCCTCCAACCTTCTAGCCATTTTCTCCCCCAGCACAGCTGCACCTTCCCCATTGAGGTGCAGCCCGTCCCTAGCGTAGAGCCTGTAGCCAACTGAGAAGTCGGCCCAGTTCTGCAGGAACCCAAACCCCTCCTTCCTACACCAATTCTTGAGCCACTTATTAACCTCCCTAATCTCCCGTTGCCTCTCTGGCGTGGCACGTGGTACAGGCAGTATTTCGGAAAATACCACGTTGGAGGTCCTTGCTTTCAGCTTGCAGCCTAATTCCCTGAAATCATCTTTAAGGACCTTCCACCTACCTCTAACTTTGTCATTTGTGCCAATGTGCACAATGACCGCTGGGTCCTCACCAGCCCCTCCCAGTAATCTGTCCACCCGATCAGCGATGTGTCGGACTCGAGCGCCAGGTAGGCTGCACACCGTTCGACGATCCCTGTCTTTGTGACAGATTGCCCTATCTGTTCCCCTAATAATTGAGTCCCCCACTACCAGCACCTGTCTGGCCTGCCCTGCTCTCCTATTTCCCTCCTCACTGGAGCAGTCACTCCTCCGGCTTTCAGAGGACATGCCTGGCTGCAGCAGTGCTACCCCTGTACTGGTACCCCCCTCATCTGCCAACTTAGCAAACTTATTGGGGTGAGCCAGATCAGGACTAGCCTCCCTGGCACTCTTCCCTCTACCCCGCTTTCTGAATGTCACCCAGCTACCTACTTCACTGTCCTGCAGCTCCATCCTACCATCCCCCTCCTCATCTATCCCATTGAGCGTCTGCTCAGTGAGCAGAAGACTCCTCTCCATATTGTCTATGGATCTCAGTGTTGCCAGCTGCACATTTAGATCCAGAATCTGGGATTCCAAATGCACAACGTGCTCACATCTCGCACAGCAGTATGCACCCTCGACTGGCTGATCAAGGATTGCATACATGTGGCAAGATGTGCACTGGATGGCATTAACAATAGTGGAGCACATTTCCTAATGGGGATTGCACCATACAGAAATGTTAAAAATTAAATACAAGTATTAATTAAAGACAGACAGCAATTCCTCCCTTGGAAACTCCCTGATTCCAAAGTCACTGAATCACAAGTCACACTTACCGCCGTCCACACTTACACTCAGGTCACACTCAGCTCGCTCACACTCGCTATGCTGAAGATTTATAGATTTTTTTTTTTCCTCTATTTCCCTTCAACAACAAGCCACCTTGCTGTTCAGATGCACTTCCAAAAAGGACTTGAGCCCCAAACAGCTGCCCCTTATAAACCCTTGATTATGACCGCCCACCCTAAGTTAACCCCTTGTGAATATAGCTACTCCCAATTCAGCAACTCACACAAATTCACACAGGTATTTGTTAAAGGCCTTCCAAATACCTCCTCACTGAATCACAAGTCACACACTTACCGCCGTCCACACTTACGCTCAGGTCACACTCAGCTCGCTCACACTCGCTATGCTGAAGATTTATAGATTTTTTTTTCCTCTATTTCCCTTCAACAACAAGCCACCTTGCTGTTCAGATGCACTTCCAAAACGGACTTGAGCCCCAAACAGCTGCCCCTTATAAACCCTTGATTATGACCGCCCACCCTAAGTTAACCCCTTGTGAATATAGCTACTCCCAATTCAGCAACTCACACAAATTCACACAGGTATTTGTTAAAGCCCTTCCAAATACCTCCTCACTGAATCACAAGTCACACTTACCGCCGTCCACACTTACGCTCAGGTCACACTCAGCTCGCTCACACTCGCTATGCTGAAGATTTATAGTTTTTTTTTTTTTTCCTCTATTTCCCTTCAACAACAAGCCACCTTGCTGTTCAGATGCACTTCCAAAAAAAGATACATTTGGATACATTTACAGTTGGGATTAGGGTTAGGCGTGTGTTGGAATTGGGGTTAGGGGTGTGGTTAGGGTTAGGGGTGTGTTTGGGGTAGGGTTTCAGTTAGAATTGGGGGTTTCCACTGTTTAGGCACATCAGGGCTCTCTAAGCGCGACATAGCGTCCGATCTCAATTCAAGCCAATTTTGCGTTGAAAAAGTAAAACAGTGCTTCTTCCCTTCCGAGCTCTCCTGTGCGCCCAAACAGGGGTTTACCCCAACATATGGAGTATCAGCCTACTCAGTACAAATTGGACAACAACTTTTGGCATCCAATTTCTCTTCTTAACCTTGGGAAAATAAAAATTTGGGGGGCTAAAAAACAATTTTTGTAGAAAAAAATGATTTTTTATTTTCACGGCTCTGTGTTATAAACTGTAGTGAAATACTTGGGGGTTCAAAGTTCTCACAACACATCTAGATAAGTTCCCTGGGGGGTCTAGGTTCCAATATGGGGTCACTTGTGGGGGGTTTCTACTGCCTAGTCAGGCAGTGATAATCTCCTGCTTATAAAACACTAAAACTGCGGCACACAACCTAATAAATGACACATCCCTCTAATACGGCTTCCTTGCCCTATATTATGCTACTGCAGATAAAATAGCTAAAACCTGCTGACAGATTCCTTTTACAGTGCCCAAAATAAACCTTCTGACCTATTCTGGAAATGTGTCAGAAGATTGTATCTGTTAGTTCCAGGTGAAAAGGCAAGGCCATAAATAAAACCGAAAGAAATGAACTGGAGTATAAGTTGGTATACATGCAACATGTAAAAAATGTAAAAACACATTCACACTGGTCATTAATCAGACAAAACCTAAGATAGATACAAAATGAACATACACTCTGCTGTCCTGCTCGGCCCTTATTCACATTGAGGTCATTTTTTACACATGGTAAGGAGGCTAGGACCGTCCTGATTGGGTACACCTTGACGCTAGTGGTATGGCTTTTACGCTGTTTTAAAAAAAAATCACAAACAGTGTATACTAATTACCCTATATTTCTTTTTATTTACAGCAGGGTGTATGTTCTTTTTGTTTCCATCATAGGTTCCACCAAAACCATAGTCTGTAATGGCTGATCGTCTAACCTGTTGTGAATTCTGCTCTTGGGCTCCCTCCGGTGGTTATAAGTGGTAGCACTGCTGTCTCTGAATCGCAGCATTTATCAGGTGTGTTCACTTTTTGCAATTCTGACTGGGCTATTTAGTCTTGCTTGACCCTTTAGTCAGTGCCAGTTGTCCATTGTTCCTGGAGGATTCACATCTCTGCCTGGTCTCTCCTGCTTTGCTGTTCATTTCAACAAAGATAAGTTCTGGCCTTGATTTTTGCTGTCCACATGCTGTGGCCTTATTGTTCAGTTCTTTTGCATGTTTTTTTCTTGTCCAGCTTGGTCTGTATAAGGATTTGTTTAGCCAAGCTGGTATCTCTGGAGATGCAGATATACCCTCCATATCTTTAGTTAGCTGTGGAGATTTTGTATTTTCTGTGGTGGATATTTTCTAGTGTTTTAATACTGACCGCATAGTACTCTGTCCTATCCTTTCTATTTAGCTAGAAGTGGCCTCCTTTGCTAAATTCTGATTTCAGTCTGTGTATGTTTTTTCCCTCTCCTCTCACAGTCAACATTTGTGGGGGGCTGTCTATCTTTTGGGGATTTTCTCTGAGGCAAGATAGTTTTCCCTTTTCTATCTCTAGGGGTAATTAGTCCTCCGGCTGTGTCAAGATGTCTAGGGAGTGATAGGTACATTCCACGGCTACTTCTAGTTGCGGTGTTAAGTTCAGGGTCTGCGGTCAGTACAGGTACCACCTTCTCCAGAGTACATCTCATGCTGCTCTTAGGCCACCAGATCATAACAGTACAACTGGCCAACAATGAGTTAACCGCATCTCAGAAGAAGGGAAGGAAAGTGCTGAGCCATTTTTTTCTGTAGTCTGTTGTGTTTTTTTTTCCCTCTTCACCTCTGGGTGGCTCAGGAGTTCGGCGCTGGTATGGATGTTCAGGGATTGGCTTCTCGTGTGGATCAACTTGCTGCTAGAGTACAGGGTATTTCCGACTATATCGTTCAGACTCCAGTTTTAGAGCCTAGAATTCCAACTCCTGATTTGTTTTTTGGGGACAGGTCCAAATTTTTGAGCTTTAAAAATAACTGTAAACTGTTTTTTGCTCTGAAACCCCGTTCCTCTGGTGATCCCATCCAGCAGGTTAAAATTGTTATATCTCTGCTGCGTGGTGACCCCCAGGATTGGGCATTTGCCCTGGAACCTGGGAATCCGGCGTTGCTTAATGTAGACACCTTTTTTCAGGCGCTTGGGTTATTGTATGATGAACCTAATTCATTGGATCATGCTAAGAAGACCTTGTTGGCCCTGTGTCAGGGTCAAGAAGCGGCAGAATCATATTGCCAGAAATTTAGAAAATGGTCTGTACTGACTAAATGGAATGAGGATGCCTTGGCGGCAATTTTCAGAAAGGGTCTTTCTGAATCCGTTAAAGATGTTATGGTGGGGTTCCCCACGCCTGCTGGTCTGAGTGATTCTATGTCTCTGGCCATTCAGATTGATCAGCACTTGCGCGAGCGCAGAGTTGTGCACACTATGGCATTGTCTTCCAAGCGGAGTCCTGAGCCTATGCAGTGTGATAGGATTGTGTCTAGAGCTGAACGACAAGGATTCAGACGTCAGAATAGGTTGTGTTTTTACTGCGGCGATTCTGCTCATGTTATTTCTGATTGCCCTAAGCGTACCAAGAGAATCGCTAGTTCTGTTACCATCAGTACTGTACAGCCTAAATTTCTGTTATCTGTGACTCTGATCTGCTCATTATCGTCATTTTCTGTCATGGCATTTGTGGATTCAGGCGCCGCTCTAAACTTAATGGACTTAGAATTTGCCAGACGTTGTGGTTTCCCCTTGCAGCCTTTGCAGAGTCCTATTCCTTTGAGGGGCATTGATGCTACACCGTTGGCTAAAAATAAACCTCAGTTTTGGACACAGCTGACCATGTGCATGGCGCCAGCCCATCAGGAAGATTGTCGTTTTCTGGTGTTGCATAATTTGCATGATGCTATTGTGCTGGGTTTCCCATGGTTACAGGTGCATAATCCGGTATTAGATTGGAAATCTATGTCTGTGACTAGCTGGGGTTGTCGGGGGGTTCATGGTGACGTTCCTTTGATGTCAATTGCCTCCTCCCCCTCTTCTGAAATTCCTGCGTTTTTGTCAGATTTCCAGGATGTATTCAATGAGCCCAAGTCCAGTTCCCTTCCACCGCATAGGGACTGTGATTGTGCTATTGACTTTATTCCAGGCTGTAAGTTCCCTAAGGGCCGACTTTTCAACCTGTCTGTGCCAGAACATACCGCCATGCGGAGCTATGTTAAGGAGTCCTTGGAGAAGGGGCATATTCGGCCATCTTCTTCACCATTGGGAGCAGGTTTTTTTTTTGTTGCCAAAAAAGATGGCTCCTTGAGACCCTGTATTGATTATCGCCTCTTGAATAAGATCACGGTCAAATTCCAATACCCTTTGCCTTTGCTTTCTGATCTGTTTGCTAGGATTGAGGGGGCTAGTTGGTTTACTAAGATTGACCTTCGAGGG